>NC_090730.1:6518202-6528202 GCF_036898095.1 Palaemon carinicauda | reverse complement strand
TATATATATATATATATATACATGATTGTATATGAAGCATATAGATAAAAAATTAACTAAAATACATAACATTTATATAAAAAGAATTATAAAGTGGATGATATCAAGAGAGGAACTTAGTCGAGATTGCATACTATATTTTGACTAGAAACCCATAGAGTTCCATTTCATCTGAGAAGCATAAAAATCCAAAGAAAATGCCCAGCGGAGTTTTCAATAAACTACATGGAGTGAAAATATGTCGGGGTACATGTGGGGACCAGATTAATAACTTCGCCGCGTTAAAGTTCTCTTGCTGGTTCATTTCATTCACAGGGATGCCATCGGTCCAATATGATAGTTTCGCTGTAAGAAATTGTCTCCGATATGAATGAAGTTTGATGTATTCACGTGCATGGGTGGACACTGTGTTTTTGTGTACGTGTGTGTGTGTGTTTGCGTGTGTGTGTATGAAGCTTCGTATGAAAAGTTAATATCTTAATTGGAATGAGTACTTTTGATTATAGGCACCGTCTCTCTCTCTCTCTCTCTCTCTCTCTCTCTCTCTCTCTCTCTCTCTCTCTCTCTCTCTCTCTCTCTCTCTCTCTCTCTCTCTCTCTCACATTTACATACATATATACGCAAAATTCAGCGTGGCTTTATATATATGTATATATATATATATATATATATATATATATATATATATATATATATATATATATATATATATATATATATATATATATATATATATACATATGCTCTTTATCATATAGGGGAGATATAACCCAAAGTTGATAAATATGGTTAAGACTTCATTCCTCACTGCCATATTACAGATGATTTGTATGCAGAATCTTTTAAAGCTAAGAGTTAAAAAGTCTAGGTTTCTGAAACTATGAGCTGAGATACACGAAAATCTCTATTAAACTTCCGGTGGCGTAATGGCGTCTTCCAGAGTTTAATTTTGCATTGCAATTCAAGATACTTACGCAGCCTTTCGAATGGTCCGCAATATTTGATGTGTTTTGTCAATAGATTCGCAGCAATTTATGGTTGAGATATAAAATAATGTAGCAGAAGAAACTACTTTCGTATAAATGTGGAAAACAAAATTGAAGGGTAGATTTTGAACTTTTTGTTTTTTTAATCATTGTATGCCACGAAAAAAATATTCCAGAGAATGTGCCGAGATATGACATACTTTTTTTTTGGGGGGGGGGGGAATCCATATATGTGCATAATAGGCCGATTTTTTATTGTCAACTTCTCAAATATTAAACCGTTGACTGGTCACGTAGGCTTACTGGCTCATTGGAATTTAAATTTTAAGTACGTGTATGTGTTTGGGAAATAAATTTCTCATTTGGACGTGTGGTTTGCTGCAAATTGCATCTTTTACTTAAATAATATAAATGAAAAGGAATAATTTTTTTTTTTCAACATAGCCTCTGTACCATGATCTTCCACTGTCTTGGGGTAGAATTCTCTTGCTTTAGGGTTGATATTGTTCTTAAAGTATTTTATTTAATTGTTCATTAATTCTCTTGTATTTTTTTTATTTCCTTATTTCCTTTACTCACTGGGCTATTTTTCCCTGTAAGAGCCCTACTAGGGTTGTAGCTTACCTAGTAATAATAATGATGATAATATTAATAATCTATTTCCTTATTTCCTTTCCTCTCTGGGCTATTTTTCCCAGTTGGAACCCTTCAGTTATAGCATCCGCTTTTCCAATTAGGGTTGTAGCTTAGCTAATAATAATAATAATAATAATAATAATAATAATAATAATAATTTATTTCCTTATTCCCTTTCCTCAATGGTCTTTTTTTACTTTGTTGGTGCCCTTGGGCTTATAGCATCCTGCTTTTCCAACTAGGGTTGTAGCTTAGTTAGTTACAATAATAATAATAATAATAATAATAATAATAATAATAATAATAATAATAATAATAATAATTTATTTCCTCATTCCCTTTCCTCAATGGTATTTTTTTACTTTGTTGGTGCCTGCTTTTCCAACTAGGGTTGTAGCTTAGTTACAATAATAATAATAATAATAATAATAATAATAATAATAATAATAATAATAATAATAATAATAATAACACTACACATAAAAGCAAACGAACTCCGGAGATTCATTTCAACCAACCACGCCGAAAAAGGAAACACGAGCACAGAGCCACTTTCTGGGGAAGAAGATGAAGGCGTATTGTTCCTCAATTGTAGGGTGTGGTTCTTCATTGAACATTAGTGAAACAATGTAGTTTAAAGAAAGAGGTCGCCACCTTTTTTAAATCTTCCATTGTCTCGAGTGAAAGTCACTAGGTTTTCCCATGTCCTTTCCTTGTCATAACCGATTTTGGTACTTTAAGTAAAATAATATTTTTTTTGCTATGTTTTACTTTCCCCATCTCGTGGAAGGTTGGCTGTGTCGGAAGAATGTCATCGAAACGTGGTAACTCGATTACGTGATGATTGGGATGTGTTGCCCAGATTATTATTATTATTATTATTATTATTAGTAGTAGTAGTTAGTAGTAGTAGTAGTAATTTTTTTATCATTATTATTGTTATTATTGATTTTTTCATCGTTATTATTATTATTATTATTATTATTGATTTTTTTTATCTTTATCATTATCATTATTATTATTATTATTATTATTATTATTATTATTATTATTATTATTATTATTATTTATTAGTAGTATTTATCATTATTATTATTAATATTATTATTATTATCATTAATTTCATTTTTATTACCTAAGCTACAACCCTAGTTGGAAAAGCAGGATGCCATAAGCCCAAGAGCTCCATCAGGGAAAATAGCCCAGTGATGAAAGGAAACAAGGAAATGAATAAACTGCAAAAGAAGCAATGAAACAAATCTTTGATCATGGAAAGAGGAAAATAAATACTAAATAGAATAATTACTATAGTAAAAAGGGATTCTCAATTGAAAATTAATGGTTACTTGAATGGCATTGGCGAAATTTGCTATTGCCATACAGTAATTTAACTAAATGAATATAGATTTTGCATTTATTAATCACGTTTTGAATGCAGAGATCATCTGATTTATCTAAAGAAATTTGATTCTTCTGTAGCTGTGTATCATTACCATATACAATTTGGCTAATTTTCCTGGTTTTTGTTCGTATTAAAACTCTCTCTCTCTCTCTCTCTCTCTCTCTCTCTCTCTCTCTCTCTCTCTCTCTCTCTCTCTCTCTCTCTCTCTCTCTCTCTCTCTCTCTTTGAATAGTCTATCCACATTTTCCATATAGCCTACACTGGCATTAATGTGAGCTTGTTCATCTTACTACTTTGGTTCATGGAATTTTCACTAAATGCAAATTGATTTTTCAATAGTTACTGCGTTTTTTTATATTTATTCGTATTGGAAACCACCAGGATTTGTCAGTATACCCGATAAATAAATACTTACATATGTAAGCCTATTCATCAATAAGGATTTTGCAAGTGGCCAATTATGTAAAAAAAAAAAAAAAAAAAAAAAAAATAAAGTTGATTACTTTTTTTTTCTGCCGAGGACCTTTAACTTTAAATATATAATTTTCAATCTCATTTCTAAATCAAAGGAGAACTTTACCAATTGGATAATTCCCAAAGGCTTCACAGCTTTTCTTACACATGATATCTCATCAGTAACACGTCAAACTCCGTTAAACAAGACTCCCCAATAACATATCGTTGCATATACCCTCTTATGAAATGGGTATTTCGTCTCTTGAGTTTAGACACTTTTACAGTACAACGCTAATAATCTGACATTTTGTAATGTTTACTTTGTTTCTTTGTCTTAATGTACACACACACACTCACTCACACTCACACACACACATTTTATATATATATATATATATATATATATATATATATATATATATATATAATATGTATTATATGTTTATATGTATATATATATATATTATATATATATATATATATATATATATATATATATATATATATATATATATATATATATATATATATATATATATATATACATATATACAGTATATATATTATATGTATATATGTATGTATATATATATATATATATATATATATATATATATATATATATATATTACATGGATATATATGTATATACATATATACATATATATGTGTGTTTGTGTGTGTATATAATTTTTTCTTTGATTAGTAATTAATTATGGCTCTATTTTGCCTCGCTCTATAATAATCATAATGGTGACAATAAAAAATTCTAAGCTTAAACTTACACGTGAATCTCAAAATCTTTTGAGTAAACTCAAGAAATAATTTCAGCTTTAATTCTACATTCAGAGTGAAAGGAATTATTTTATACCTCTTCCTTTTGTTTGGTTAAAGTTTTTTTTTTTATAGTTTATATAGGAAATATTTATTTTAATGTTGTTACCAATTTATTTTTCCTTATTTCCTTTTCCTCACTTGGCTATTTTCCCTGTTGGAGCCCCTGGGTTTATAGCATCCTGCTTTTCCAAATAGGGTTGTAGCTTAGCAAGTAATAATAATAATAATAATAATAATAATAATAATAATAATAATAATAATATCGATCCCCGTAACCTACACGTTTTATGAAATGACTCTCAGAACATCACGATGTTAAAGCCTCATGTTTTCTCCCTGGCATTTTGCCAATCAATAAGCGATACTAGGGCTTTGCGATTGCGGCAAAATACAAACAACAAAGGCGGGACTCCCTCTGGGAAACATAAGAACATCGCCATTGAAGGGTCGTCTTACTTTCACCCTTTAATGTTTATAGAGTGATTTATTTAGGCTTTTAAAAGGAGACGTATAGATGGCGCTTGCGTTTTATTTCTTCCGGTTATTCCAGCAACCATCGACTATATTCTTTTCCAGTGCTTAAGTCGATTCCAGTTTTATCTAAGTAAGAAATAAGGTAGCGGAATTATATATTAATGTATTTTTGACGTCGTAAATCAGAAACAAATGAGGTAATAAAACTATATATATATATTTAAATATGTTTAACGTCGTATATCAAGAAACAGAATCAAATGAAGATCAATATTCTTGGCGAGCATGAAATGACTGGAGTCGTTGGCAAATAAAAAAAAAAGTGAAAGTCGGTGATCTTCTAAAAGACAAAGGAGAGAGAGAGAGAGAGGAGAGAGAGGAGAGAGAGAGAGAGAGAGAGAGAGAGAGAGAGGAAGAGGAGAGAGAGAGAGAGAGAGACGCGTGTGAAAATTGAGCGGGAAAGGCAATGAGATAATGGGCTACGCTCGTTTAAGAGGCCGCGTATTACGAAATTCGGTAATTGTTTTTTGTAGTCGGGTAGAAAACGACATTTGATACATAGAAACAATGAATTAGAGAATGCAGAACCAAAGGAAAATTTAAAATGGTTATTTCAAAGCTGTTTTTCTTTGCAGATCAAACAATGACTGTGTTGGGGAGGCTGAAAATTGCAATATGAAATACTATTCATTAACATTAAGGAAAAAACTTCTTGTAAAAAGGCCCTTTAATGAAATTATTAGTTGATTATGATAAAAAAATAATAATGTGAAAATAAGGGAGAAAATTGCAATATGAAATACAGTACTATTCATAACATTAAGACTAGACGAATTGTGGTATCTGAAAAAAAAATCTTTCTTGTAAAAAGGCTCTTTTTCATGGAATGATAAGTTGATTATGGTAACAATGATTATGATAAAGAAAGTAATAACGTGAAAATAAGGGAGAAAATTGCAATATGAAATACTATTCATAACAGTTCGAGACTAGACCAACTATGATACCTGAAAAAAACTTTCTTGTAAAAAGGCCTATTAATGAAATGATAAGTTGATTATAATAACAATAATTATGATAGAAAAATAATAACGAGAAAACAAGGGAAGGAACGTAGGCGGAGAAACGGAGAGAGATGCTCAGATTCATGGTAATGAACGGCAACTTCCGTCTTCAGTTTGTTTACTTCTGACAAAACACCGTGAGATCAACAAACAAGAAACAAGAAGACTTCCTTGTGTATCTTTATGTCAAATAGTCTTCATAATGATGGAAGATAGGTACAAGTCTACATTGGGTGTTTCATTTACGAAGGAAATATTAAACGATGCATCACAGGTATCAATATTACATGGATATTTCATATATTGTACTGTATATTATTATTATTATTATTATTATTATTATTATTATTATCATTTTACTAAGCTACAACCCTAGTTGGAAAAACAAGATGCTACAGAGCCAAAGGGCTTCAACAGGGAAAATAGCCCAGTGAGGAAAGGAAATAAGAAAATAGAGTTAAACTACAAGTAATGGAAAATTAAAATGAAATATCATAAGAAGAGTAACAATATTCAAATAAAGCTTTCATATATAAACTATAAAAACTTCAAGAAATAACAAAAGGAAGAGAAATAAGATAGAATAGTAAGCATGAGAGTACCCTCAAGCAAGAGAACTCTAATCCAAAACAGTGGAAGACCATGGTACAGAGGCTATGGCATTACCCAAAACTAGAGAACAATGGTTTGATGTTGGAGTGTCCTCCTAGAAGAGCTGCTTACCATAGCTAAAGAGACTCTTCTACCCTTATCAAGAGGAAAGTAGCCACTGAACAATTACAGTGCAGTAGTTAACCCCTTGAACGAAGAAGAATTGTCAAGTTTAACTTCTGTGGGGATATGTTAGGTTAGGGATATATTTTTGTCCAACTTTTTTTTTTCTCAGTGGTTTATAACATGCAACACTTGAGATATCCATCATAATATTCAGAATCAATAGTTTGCTAAGAATAGAAGGGTCACTTGTACCAAGTCCTAAGAACAAAATGATCACTTGTACCAAGTCCTTAGAACAAAATGGTCACTTGTACCAAGTCCTGAGAAGCTAAATGGTCACCTTGTACTAAGTCCTGAGAACAAAATGGTCACTTGTACCAAGTCCTTAGAACAAAATGGTCACTTGTACCAAGTCCTGAGAACAAAATGGTCACTTGTACCGAGTCCTGAGAACAAAAAGGTCACTTTGTACCAAGTCCTGAGAACAAAATGGTCACTTGTACCAAATCCTGAGAACAAAATGGTCACTTGTACCAAGTCCTGAGAACAAAATGGTCACTTGTACCAAGTCCTGAGAACAAAATGGTCACGTGTAGCCAATTCCTAAGAACAAAAAAGGTCACTTGTACCAAGTCCTGAGAACAAAATGGTCACTTGTGCCAAGTCCTTAGAACAAAATGGTCACTTGTACCAAGTCCTAAGAACAAAATGGTCACTTGTACCAAGTCCTGAGAACAAAAATGGTCACTTGTACCAAGTCCTAAGAACAAAACGGTCACTTGTACCAAGTCCTAAGAACAAAAAGGTCACTATGTACCAAGTCCTGAGAACAAAATGGTCACTTGTACCAAGTCCTGAGAACAAAATGGTCATTTGTACCAAGTCCTGAGAACAAAATGGTCACTTGTACCAAGTCCTAAGAACAAAATGGTCACTTGTACCAAGTCCTAAGAACAAAATGGTCACTTGGTCCAAGTCCTGAGAACAAAATGGTCACTTGTACCAAGTCCTAAGAACAAAATGGTCACTTGTACCAATTCCTAAGAACAAAAAGGTCACTGTGTACCAAGTCCTGAGAACAAAATGGTCACTTGTACCAAGTCCTAAGAACAAAATGGTCACTTGTACCAAGTCCTAAGAACAAAATGGTCACTTGTACCAAGCCCTGAGAACAAAACGGTCACTTGTACCAAGTCCTGAGAACAAAAAGGTCACTTTGTTCCAAGTCCTGAGAACAAAAAGGTCACTTGTACCAAGTCCTAAGAACAAAATGGTCACTTGTACCAAGGTCCTGAGAACAAAATGGGTCACTTGTACCAAGTCCTGGAGAAGAAAATGGTCACTTGTACCAAGTCCTAAGAACAAAATGGTCACGCTTGTACCAAGTCGCTGAGAATAAAATGGTCACTTGTACCAAGTCCTGAGAACAAAATGGTCACTTGTGCCAAGTCCTAAGAACAAAATGGTCACTTGTACCAAGTCCTAAGAACAAAATGGTCACGTGTACCAAGTCCTGAGAACAAAAAGATCACTTTGTACCAAGTCCTAAGAACATAAATGTGTCACGGTGTACCAAGTCCTGAGAACAAAATGGTCACTTGTACCAAGCCCTTAGAAGAAAATGGTCACGTGTACCAAGTCCTGAGAACAAAATGGTCACTTGTACCAAGTCCTGAGAACAAACATGGTCACTTGTACCAAGCCCTAAGAACAAAATGATCACGTGTACCAAGTCCTGAGAACAAAATGGTCACTTGCACCCAAGCCCTAAAGAACAAAATGATCACTGTGTACCAAGTCCTGAGAACAAAATGATCACTTGTACCAAGCCCTAAGAACAAAATGATCACGTGTACCAAGTCCTGAGAACAAAATGGTCACTTGTACCAAGTCCCAAGAACAAAATGGTCACTTGTACCAAGTCCTGAGAACAAAATGGTCACTTGTACTAAGTCCCAAGAACAAAATGGTCACGTGTACCAAGTCCTAAGAACAAAATGGTCACTTGTACCAAGTCCCAAGAACAAAAAGGTCACGTGTACCAAGTCCTAAGAACAAAAATGTCACTTGTACCAAGTCCTAAGAACAAAATGGTCACTTGTACCAAGTCCTAAGAACAAAAAGGTCACTTGTACCAAGTCCTAAGAACAAAATGGTCACTTGTACCAAGTCCCAAGAACAAAATGGTCACTTGTACCAAGCCCCAAGAACAAAATAGTCACTTGTACCAAGTCCAGGAACAAAATGATTACTTGTACCAAGAACAAAATGATCACTTGTACCAAGTCCCAAGAACAAAAAGGTCACTTGTACCAAGTCCCAAGAACAAAAAGGTCACTTGTACCAAGTCCCAAGAACAAAATGATCACTTGTACCAAGTCCCAAGAACAAAATGGTCACTTGTACCAAGTCCCAAGAACAAAATTATCACTTGTACCAAGTCCTGAGAACAAAAAGGTCACTTGTACCAAGCCCCAAGAACAAAATGATCACTTGTACCAAGTCCCAAGAACAAAATGATCACTTGTACCAAGTCCCAAGAACAAAATGGTCACTTGTACCAAGTCCCAAGAACAAAATGGTCACTTGTACCAAGTCCCAAGAACAAAATGATTACTTGTACCAAGAACAAAATAATCACTTGTACCAAGTCCCAAGAACAAAATGGTCACTTGTACCAAGTTCCAAGAACAAAATGATCACTTGTACCAAGTCCTGAGAACAAAATGGTCACTTGTACCAAGTCCCAAGAACAAAATGATCACTTGTACCAAGTCCCAAGAACAAAATGATCACTTGTACCAAGTCCCGAGAACAAAATGATCACTTGTACCAAGTCCCAAGAACAAAAAGGTCACTTGTACCAAGTCCCAAGAACAAAAAGGTCACTTGTACCAAGTCCCAAGAACAAAATGGTCACTTGTACCAAGTCCCAAGAACAAAATGGTCACTTGTACCAAGTCCCAAGAACAAAATGGTCACTTGTACCAAGTCCCAAGAACAAAATGATCACTTGTACCAAGTCCCAAGAACAAAATGATCACTTGTACCATGTCTATTTTTTTTTTTTTTTTTGAAGGAAAATTTTGGTGATATATACGAAAGAAAAAGAGCGAACACCATAGGAAAAAGATGTATGTTTAGTATATATAGGGAAAATATCTGGCACAATCAGGGTAAAGAAAATTTTCAACATGTATAAACTGACCGTTGAATCAAAATTACTTCGTTTTTGCCTTTGGCTGTAATTTACAGATTCTATGACAAACAGCTGTCTAAGGACTTAGTTTTTTTTTTTTTGAATAGAATTCCGATGACTTCCCTCTAAATAGGACCTTTTAAAAAGATTTCGTGTGAGCGCGTAGTTTACTCACATGCAACAATTATCGTTTGTTTTACTTGACGTTAAAACATGTATGATATACACA
>NC_090730.1:6480702-6515702 GCF_036898095.1 Palaemon carinicauda | reverse complement strand
TTTTTCGGAAAGATAATTTACGTAATTAAACAAATTACTGTTCTCAAAATATTTTATTTATTCTTGTTTCCTTTCCTCACTGGGCTATTTTCCCAGTTGGGGCCTCTGGGCTTATAGCATCCTGCTTTTCCAACTAGGGTAGTAGCTTAGCAAGTAATAATAATAATAATAATAATAATAATAATAATAATAATAATAATAATAATAATATATTATTATTATTATTATTATTATTATTATTATTATTATTATTATTATTATTATTATTATTATTATTATTATTATTATTATTATTATAAGTCAGCTGCGTATGTATCACCCATATCACACATACATACGTCTTTTATTTCTCCTATTAACCACTAGTCCTAATTTTGCATGAAACATAGCTTTAAATACATAATTTATTTACAAATACTTTGTTGCATTTCACTCTATCTTTAGCTCTTCGCGCATCTTGCAACAAATGCTTTACTGTTGAGCAGGCTGAGATACGTCTCCTTTTTATAGTTGATATATGAAAGATCTGTTTTATTGTTGTTACTGTTCTTGAAGTATTTTATTTTAATTGTTTATTACTTCTCATATGTTATTTATTATCTGATTGCCTTTCCTCACTGGGCTATTTTTCCCTGTTGGTGCCCTTGGACTTATAGCAACCTGCTTTTCTAACTAGGGCTGTAGCTTAGCTACTACTACTACTACTAATAATAATAATAATAATAATAATGAAGATGATAATGATGATAATAATTTTAATGATTATCGTCGATTATCTCATACACAGTTCAAAATAGCTTAATAATCCTTCTTCTTCAATTTCCCTGTGAATGAACGCTAACACCCAATTGTGCTCAAAGACGCCACACGCGGAACTACTGAGTTAACTTGTGCAATTAAAGTCTTCACAGTCTAGCGCCGTTAACGGGGAATCAATATGACTAGCTGTATTGTGTGTATTTATTTGTGTGTGTGGCAATATTGGCCTTGATAACATCTTAATTGCATTATGAAGATACATTGCAAGTGAAGAAGATTGATTATTTCAGTTGTAAATTGTTTTTCTGTAATGATTACATTATAATAATAATAATAATAATAATTATTATTATTATTATTATTATTATTATTATTATTATTATTATCATTATTATTATTTACTACTTACTTACTTACTTACTTACTTACTAAGCTACAACCCTAGTTAGTAATGCAGGATGCTATAAGCCCAAGAGCTCCAACAGGAAAAAATAGCCCAGTGAGGAAATGAAATAAGGAAATAGATAAACATTATAAGAAGCAATGAACAATTAAAATAAGATATTTTAAAAACACGTAGCTGTTAGGTTCTAACAGAGATGTGGGGTGAATGCAAGTGAGTTTTATTCAAGATATAACGTGCTTATATACGAGCAGTTTAGAGCAACTATGTCACAAAAATTCAAACATTGTGAAACATGCGATGGCAAGCTTAAACAGGTTTTTTTTCTATTATCAGTGTGGGAGAGATTGAGAGTTTAAAAACAATTATAGTTTATGAACGTGTATGAAATACGTGCGGTATAATGCCAATTTCAGCTTCGATTTAACATCATCATCATCATCATAAGCCGTAGCTAGATTACTGCAGGAGAAAGGCCTCATACATATCCGTCAACTCTCGTCTATTTATGGTCGTTTTATGCTGCTTTATACTCGCATATTTTATTAGCTCGTTAATCCATCGTCTTCTCTTTCCTTCCTCTGCTTCGTTTGCAATCTCTAAGGGCCCATTCTGTTATTTTTAGTGTCCATCTATTATCTGTCCTTCTTATTATATGTCCTGCCCACGGCTAACTTCTTACTTGTTGTTAGAATATCCCTTATTTTATTTTGCTTTCGTATCCATGTTGCTTTTTATATGATTATATATTCCAAATTAACTTTGAAAGTCGTTAGATTAGCAGAGAAGATTATATTGTTGGGAAAGTTCTCAATCTTATTGTAGATATTGTTATTTGTAGGGGAATTTCTTTAAGGAGAAGGAAGCTGCTGATACACAACAACAACAACAACAACAACATTAACAACAACAACAACAATAACAATAACAACAACATCAACATTTGGAGGTGGTAAATCTTTACGTATAGATATTATTCTTATTGTGTCATGATCGTCTTTAATAATACGTTTTTCCTTGCACGGAATAGAATGAAATAATTCAGAGGGTTACATGTAATTTCCTGTCATACTTTTTTTTTCATTACATTAGGGGAGATTTTCTTTTAGATATAATAACCTCCATTGCTTTTTGACATTCATTCCAGTTCCTTCAATCATCCTTCATTGTTCCAGATATCTTTACCTTCCATTTCTTTAAGGAAATCTCCTTTATTCATTTGGATTTTAATTTCCTTTTGTATTATTTTTACCTCAACACCATTATTGGTTTTCAGTGGTCTTATTTTCATGTTTTTCTTTCTCTTTTAATTATCACCTTTGTGGCCTCAAAAACTAAATGTATTTGAATAATGATTTACTTTACTTTACTTTACTTTACAGGCTGCTTTTCTGGCCCTTTACAACAGGAGAACCCTACTCTCTACAGGATCTCCACAGTCATTTTATCATGTTCGTTCGAAAGCATTGAACATTTCACACCGCATATTGCTCGTTTATTGTCAAATACACACTATCGTAGCACTTAGAGAACAGGAATGTTTTCAGTGTCTTCTTAAAAGCCATAATATCTTCAGTCTTGTCTTTCAAATGTCTAGTGGGAGGCTATTGTATAGTCTAGGGGCTGCATATTTGAAGGCTCTAATTTATTCTCATCATTTATTTATTTCCTTTCCTCACTGGGCTATTTTTCCCTATTGGAGCCCTTGGGCTTATAGCATCTTGCTTTTCCAACTAGGGTTGTAGCTTGGCTAGTAATAATGATAATAATAACAATAATATAATAATGATAGAGCCTGCAGTAGACATGTATATAGGTTCTAATAGTTTGAAACCATCTGGAACTATTCTCTGTCAACACGATTTGCTGGCTGCGCAATATGTAGCAATTCTCTTAGATATTTTGGACGTCCGGTTATGGGAACTTGATGGGCTATTCTACATATTTTAAATCTAATTTTCGCTTTAATAGGCAAGATGTTTAGCTTTTATATGTAGGGTCAAATTCACTTAATAGAATTTTTATTCATTATTTCGTAGACAGTAGATGATAACCTTCAAGATGTAATATTTGTTCTTCTCTTTCTCGAACTTCAATTTACATTATTATTATTATTATTATTATTATTATTATTATTATTATTATTATTATTATTTATTATTATTATTATTATTATTATTATTATTATTATTATTATTATTATATCAAAACAGCTACATGTTCTTTTTCATATGATCTTTTTCATCGTCTTCTCACAACTGTACTTAATCTCTTCTCTTAACTGTACTTGTAAAAACCACCAATCAAAATGACGCTTGTGATACAGAGATCGTGTACAGATGAAGTATTGTATCAATGATCAGTAGGTATCTTTCATTTTCATGACTAAAGAGAACACGGTTGAACTCTAGGAATGGGCGTGTCTTGGTGACGAGATGAAAAGGCTGCAGTAACGTTATCTCTCTCTCTCTCTCTCTCTCTCCTCTCTCTCTCTCTCTCTCTCTCTCTCTCTCTGTTCTTACATGGGTTGATGACTTATCTCTCACGTAACATAGTTGTCGTGATGATAGACTAAATGAAATTGATAATACATAAGTCATTCACATCAATCAATGTTCCATTTTTTTTTTTTTATTATTAATTGACAGCATTAGTCTTTTATTCCAACTCTAATATGAATTTTGACCTCAACTTTGATCCTTTAAAATATAAATGCACGAACTGGGATAACAGAAAGACCATGATGCATTTCCATGATGCAGAAATGCATCATTTATGTAAGGTCACTGCAGGAGAAAATGCACTTAGCTCTAACAAATGAAAAAAGAATATTAAATGAATTACTTATACATTTTTAATTTTACCAAACATTTGACTTTTTCCAATTAAAAAAAAAAACGTTAAATATTCATATTTATTCTGGTGTTGTTACTTTTCGTGAAATATTTCATTTTGATTATTGATTGCTTCTCTCGTAGCTTGTTTATTTCCTTGTTTCTTTTCCTCACTGGGTTATTTTCCCTGTTGGAGCACCTGGGCTTATAGCATCCTGCTTTTCCAACTAGGGTTATAGCTTACCAAGTAATAATAATAATAATAATAATAATAATAATAATAATAATAATAATAATAACAAGTAATGTGAAATTATGAAAATTACTTCCAGTCATTCTAAAATATTCCCCATCAATTATTCATGAGTTTAATCAGATGAACGTTTGAAATCGAAATTTGTATTGTTTTAAAATTATTAATAAGATTAATATAATACTTATTAAATATATGTATATATATATATATATATATATATATATATATATATATATGTGTGTGTGTGTGTGTGTGTGTGTGTGTGTGCACGCGCGCCACGTGTGTGTGTGTGCGCGCGCGCACGTGTGTGTGTGTATGTGTGTGTAAATTTCATTTACATTGAAATAGTTATTTTTTATTCTTTAGATAATGAAATATTTCTTTGTACAGTATTGTTAATGTTCCGATCACTTTACCTTTTTTTAACTTTTGAAAGTCAGTTAATTAGATGAAGGGCAGCCAAATATATTTTATTTTTATTTTTTTAAATAATCTTATTAATAATTCTAAAACAATATAAATTTCGGGTTCAACGTTCATCCGATAAACTCATAAATAATTTATTGACGACTAATCACACTTTCATTAGATGTATAAAATATGCAAAAATATTTGCAATTCCTATTTCAAAATTGCATTGTCACAATTTTTTCAAGATTCCTCCCATTATTTATCCAAATGAAAGATGCACAGACTCCAGCTTGGAGTTATTTTACCTCATTTATAATTAAAATTGACAAGACTCGCAGTCCACAGACCCCAGGGTTGTGGTGGCCTGGTGGTAGCGTCCTTGCCGGGTGATTTCCAGACTGGGGTTCGAGTCCTGCTCAAACTCCTTTGTTCCTTTGATCTCTACAACTTCACTATCTTGTGAGCTAAGGATGGAGGGTTCGGGGGAGCCAATAGGTCTATCTGCTGAGTCATCAGTAGCCATTGCCTGGCCCCTCCTTGGTCCTAGCTTTGGTGGAGAGGGAGCTTAGGCGCTGATATATGGCCAGTCTCTAGGGCATTGTCCTGCTTGATAGGACACTGTCAGTGCGCCTTGCCACTGCCATTCACGAGTGGCCTTTAAACCTTTAAATGGACTGACATTCTGACAATGAAGGTCTTAACAGACCTTCCATTACGCGTTTATGCTCAAATTACAGGTGAATTACACGTAATACCTGAGATTTCTGTTGACAGTTCTGGCTGATAGAGAGTAATGACAGCCTCTCACAGGTATTTGTTACTGAATGTTTGCGGTTACGTTTGTTTACTCAAATGATCAACAAGTGCAAATTGTTTTATTTATATGATTTTAGATACTAATTGGATGCGTTCATTTCATTTGTTTTGTAACATTGAGAAATGTGGATAAGTATGATTTTAATGTTCAGTTATGAATGTATTTGCTTATTTATACTAAGGAGATTATTTCTGTTATGGAAATGTTTGTTACTGTATCATTCAAATTACTATTACTACTACTAATATATTATTATTATTATTATTTTTATTGTTATTATTCTTATCTTTGTTATTACTACTTTTACTACTACTACTACTACTACTATTACTACTACTACTACTACTACTACTACCACCTAATTTTATGGAGGCTTTTATATTTAGAAGGCAAGATAATGTGGCAATTAAAACAAATTTGTATTATTATTATTATTGTTATTATTATATATTATTATTATTATTATTATTATTATTATTATTATTATTATTATTATTATTATTGTTGTTGTTGTTGGTGTTTTTGTTGTTGTTGTAGTTGTTGTTGTTGTTATTATTATTATTATTACTACTACTTAATTTTATGGAGGCTTTTATATTTAGAAGGCAAGATAATGTGGCAATTAAAACAAATTTATATTATTATTATTATCATTATTATTATTATTATTATTATTATTATTATTATTATTATTATTATTATTATTATCATTATTATTATTATTATTCAACGCATTGTATCAAGGAACTGTTATCAACTGCAGCTTCTCCCATCAGTTCGAAGTGTCCCCCGCCTCATTCCTTTCCTCCTCATTTTAAGTCTTCTCTCTAAGGGGATAACTTCCCTCCAATCCTGGGATCTTCCTGTGCCATTAATATCAGAGAGAGAGAGAGAGAGAGAGAGAGAGAGAGAGAGAGAGAGAGAGAGAGAGAGAGAGAGAGAGAGACGTATTCCTCTCAAACATCTATGTTAACGGCTCCGTCGAGCGTTACCGCCCATGGTTTGTGTGCAACTTGTATGCCTCGCAAGAATCGAATTGATTGTCGGTAAATTCAGTCTATCTTTTAAAGCAACCGGTCTGTGAACTGGAACTAGGGTTATGTTTCCACACGAGTTTGCCAGTGTTTATGGACACAGGATTCTGTTTAGGACATTATTTAAAAAAAAAAAAACTACAGGTCATCTTTTTTTAATTATTTCTGCTTAATTTTGACTAAAAATGAGTCCGCTAATTATTTAGCTTTTAAATAAGCTTTAATTGTTCATGAAGTTGTACAACTCCCGTTTCTTTGATGTGAGAGAGAGAGAGAGAGAGGAGAGAGAGAGAGAGAGAGAGAGAGAGAGAGAGAGATATTGATTATGTAAAAAAAAATTCCCTAACAATGCAGGCTCCTCATTTTAATTACTTCAGCTTGATTTTGATTAATAATGAGTCCGTTTATTTTATAGCTTTTAAATAAGCTTTCATTTGTCCATGAAATTATTGAAAAACTTCCGTTTTTCTCACGAGAGAGAGAGAGAGAGAGAGAGAGAGAGAGAGAGAGAGAGAGAGAGAGAGAGAGAGAGAGAGAGAGAGAGAGAGAGAGAGAGAGAGTCACATCGGTATTTTTCAGATTACTTTTTTTTATTTGAAAATATATCTTCATACATTTCAGCATTTGAATAATCTCTATTCATTCACATAATTATTCACCTAAGTATTGAAAGGAAGCGAGTTATTCAGTACATGCAATCCTTTTTTACATAATTTCTCAATTATTATTATTATTATTATTATTATTATTATTAATATTATTATTATTATTATTATTATTATTATTAAAATAATGTAGCTTCTCAATACTTTGTAATTGGCAAAGCAATTTCACCACAGAGATTTAATTTTGTTAAAAAACTTATGGTATTACGTTCGTATATAGGTAGTCAAATGTGACCCATGGAGTTGGCAGTTTAGACCGAGGGGTCACAAATTTTACAAAACAAATCAACAATCTCTTTAAAATTGCACACAGCTTATCTTAAACTTTAACGATTACTAGTTATCGTTTGTTTACATCTGCGATTGTGCCGTGGTGATATTCAATCATATTATTGGTAGCGAGGGTGGGTGGGCAGGTTTAAATTTCCAAAAGTCGTTGCTATCTCTCAATGAAATCTCTGACAGGGACTGTCTGTCAAGGCGAAGGGGTGCCAGACGTACGACTTCGTCTGAGAATGCTGTCATGTGAATGGGAGGTTTGAGTATGTTAATCCGTCTAATATATTGTATTTCGTAAATATCAAGAGCAATTTTATTATGTACTTTATCAATTGCGAGGTTAAAATGATGACTGAGTATTCAATATATGCAAATAAAGGAAAATGACTTATTTATTGAATATGAGTTCGTAAAATTTGCTAGATATCAGAGGAAACTACTTTGTCGTGTTATAGTTTCTCCTCTTTCACAGTAAATATAATATTCAGAATAATATCGTATCTAATTCACATAACCAACTGAAATTGATCATGCCACCGTACAATACTTTGGGTAACCACCATGTGTTCGTCTGGTGACCCGAGCCATCGGCATCATCACATTCGCTCGTTAGTAACGCACGCGGTGTGCTAGAAGCAAGTCTGTTTAAAGTGTGTCGTCTAGGCGCTTTTAACGTGTCACAACTTTTTAACAAGTGTTTAACAATAAGCGATAATATTCGAAGAGTGTGTTATTAGTGTCCAAATTGCATGGTGAAATATGATGTGAGTTAAATCATTGTGTTGGAGATCAGTTTACGACGAAATTGAAAGTTTGTGCATGTGAGGATTGTACACAAAGCCGCGGACAATCAATTTCACTTGCAAGACACCTGCTGTCTGCCGTATCTCTTCTATTTTTTTGGATTTATTTCTTTAATGAAGGCTCTTATCCGGATTTATATCGCCTCTCCACAATGGATTTACCCGTCATAGATTCAGGTAAGATATAACTGCTAGTTAATTGTTGCTTTTTTTCGGAAAAGGATACGCAGTGTTGATTGTACAGTTTTGGAGATCAAAGCTGCATTGTCCTTGACAAGTACTGGTAGACATCTTTATTGTTTTAAGAGGTGCATTAGACCTTGAAATTAGACTTTGTTTGTTATTGTCCTACTCTATTCTGTAGGGAAGTTTGAGGTAGGTCTAGGTTTTCGTTGTAAATATTAAATGTTGGTGTTTATCAGCATACGAGGCTTGCCTTTTTGTTTGGTTAACCTTTGGATAGATGTCATGATTCTATTTCAATCAGGATTTATCCCAGCTAATCTTACCTATCCTACCTTGTATCCTTCAACCTAACCTGACCTAGGGGTCTTGCTTATCAACCTTACCTCTCCCAGGCTGTTGTATATAGTACAATGTTTTTATGTTTCTGACCTATATAGTGCATAACTATTCAGTTTTACTTCTTTATTAATCCCAAATAGTCTTAGATATAGCATTTCTTTCGCCTGAGCACCTCCGTAGGGTGTTAGTAATTACTGTCAAAATCCTGATTACTATAGGCCTAGGCCGAGCCGCTTCAGGGAAACGCATGATTCACCATCGTATAATTTATGTTCATTTTGCTTCGCTTTTACATTTACTGTGTTCCCAAAGGAAATAAAGTCACTTGTAAGGCTTAGGCCTACATATATCTAGTTCCGTAATGAAGATCGTTATATGAAGTTAAAGCCTTATAAAGGGTTTTTGGTTAGTTTAGATCTTGTAGGTGCTGTAGCGCATAAGGTTTCTTGTGTGGTAGGACCAGGAAAACATCCCATATAGTAAAGTTTTCCACTGGATTGAGTTAGAGTTCTCTTTCTTGATGGTACAGTTATTTCTCTTCCTCTTGTTTTGTTTAAGTTTTTATAGTTTATATAGGAAGTATTTATTTTAATCTTACTGTTAAAATATTTTATTTTTCTTTGTTTCCTTTCCTCACTGGGCTATTTTCCCTGTTGGAGCCCCTGGGCTTATAACATCCTACTTTTCCAACTAGGGTTGTTGCTTAAAAGTTAATAATAATAAATATGAATATTGTACATTTGAAAGGTTTTCGTCTTACTCGTCAAGGAGATAGACCTAGTTAGGAAGCAGCCTCGCCCCTTTTCCAATTGGAACTATAGTAATTGTCTGGAACATACAGTAGGTCTAGTTGAATATCTTCTAAACCGGAATAAATATTTGTCGGCGAATCAAGGGTAACTTGCATTTGGTGTCCGTTCAGATTCCAGACAACTTAAAGATGACATAATGATGCAATAGACGTATCGTGGTGAGAAATCTATAATTTCATCACATTTTTTTGGACGAATTGGTGAATATTACGTAAGTTTTGTGTTGTGAACTTGTTAATTAAAGACGAGGTATCGAAAATGGTATGTGAATGATTCCCCGCAGTGTATATTCTCTCTCTCTCTCTCTCTCTCTCTCTCTCTCTCAGTGGACTAGCAACGGCTTACATAAACAGTATATATATATATAATATATATGCTTTATCTTTAAGAATCTAGTTTATTTTTGTTACCCTTCCGGTATAAAGGTATTGTTTGGGATGAAGGTATTCTCATACCCATCTTCACCATTTTTGAAAACGTATACAGTAGATGAAAGTATCAGTTGCATAATTTTGAGTAGTGAAGAGTGCCACTACGGATTTTAATAAAGCTAACTTTATTTAGCCCTCACCAGGAAATAGAATAGTTGCTTCTCTCACTTGTCTTAATAATTCCTCATGATTGGGAATTGCTACAATAAGAAACAAAGCAGTTTTTTTTTTCACAGGCTGTGTGTGTTCATTGCCTTTAGACTAATCAGGTTCCATCCTCTCCGCGTTGAGGAACCGCCACAAAGTATTATGGTTCATTATTTAACCTATTATAGCATTTCTATCACTTGAACCTATCTCTCCATTTATTCAACTTTAAATTCTTTCTCCCTATATTTTCCCCTTTCATGAATTTGTATTTAATTCCACACTTCACAACCATAAAGTAGAATTAGTAAGCAGACTGATTAAGTTTGTTTGTGTAGTACGAGTGATCGCATAATCATCATGCTCTCCAATGAGTACAACAGCACTTTCATTTCTTCCGCTAGTAACTCGGGACGCAAACAGTTCAATGAACAATGGGGATGGCCATGTCATTTGTGATATTAATGCACCATTTCCATGGATATTTTACTGCTTAATAGTTAGCAGTGTGATTGTATCGGCCATGTCGTGAATTTTGCTTTAATTGGCTGGAAGTGTCTTGTAAAGTAGAACTGTTGCTTTCCATTTGTTTGGTTTAATTGGGCAGACTTGCTTCTTTACAGTGTTTGGTATAAGGGGAATTATTTGTTTGAATTATACTCAGATGGTGATGTGTCCGTTTCATTAGGAACTCATAAAAAACTCCTACCAGTAGTTGCTAGGGAGATTTTACTCCATTAGCTCTTTGCTTAAAAAAATTGATAAGTAATAGGGCTATAGCGTTCGATAAGGTATATTAATGGCCTAGTTTGCATAAGTTCCGAAAGGAGGAACCCTTGCTAGCACAAGGCTAGCTGAAGGTGGTAACTTAGACGGTGAAGTTACACTTACAAAGTGTTTTCATGTCATGTGTGATGACACATTCATTGCTTTTCATCTGTACCTTTTTTTCTTTTTTTTCAATTTGTTGTGTTCCATAGGCCTGATACACGTTTGCTCCAGGCTGAAGGATATTGCAATTCATATTATTAAGAAACATGCATATAGGTGTCTCTCTCTCTCTCTCTCTCTCTCTCTCTCTCCTCAAATGTCTTAAAGAGAGGTGGAGAATTTCAGTATATATATATATATATATATATACAGCCGTTTCTAATCCACTGCAGGACAAAGTCCTCAGATATGTCGTTATTCATGTCTGGGGTTTGTCTATTTTCGTGACCGTGATGGCCACTGCGGATTGGTGATGGTGGGAAATTTTACTGTGATCATTCTCAGCAAACCATATATAGCCTATATATGCTTGTGTGTGTGCATTACATGCATACATATTATAGTATGTGCATTGAAAATATATAATTTTAATGATTTTATTAGAGAGCATATTGTTTCTCGCGCTGTGACCTCATTCCCACCGACAGTTTTGCCCCGAAGCATAAAATTGGCAACAACTTTGTATTTATGATTGGAACTTTGATTTTACACAGGGTTCGGAAAAGGATGTGCGTAGTATAATTGTATGGAATTAGTCTGATTTTTTTACTTCCCTAGTTCCATTCAACTGGTAGCGCTCTCTCTCTTTCTCTCTCTCTCTCTCTCCTCTCTCTCTCTCTCTCTCTCAGGTTATGGATGCTATTTATTAGTTAATTAAACAGTGTTAAACGTTCTTACCAGTAATTAGTATTTTCGATGTAAAGCAATGACATTATCAAAGACGGTTTTTTGTGTAATTATCCTTGTAGACACTATAAATATTCAGCTCACGCACATAGTCCTACTCGTGTAAGCATGCTGAAGAAGGGTAGTTTGCCAAGTGATATGAATACAAAATCTGTTTATGGTACTAGAGAGAAAATTCTTATAATTTTGGAAGTGAAGATGTAGAAATTCTAGTGGGATTTTTTTTTTTTCAAATTGGAATTTTCTGTTTGATTAATAGATGTCTAGAGTAAGTGGAAATGTAAGGTATTATGAGGTGTAACTAGAAATGCTTCTTGAGTGGGACTGTTCTATGGGGAATGAGAGCCTTTTACGTAGAAAAATGTGTGAAGGCTGAGGTATGATTAAATATACAGGCGAGTTAACGCGCTGACGGGAAGTTTGAAAAGTTCAAGGATGGTGTCCTGTGTGTAACGGTGGATTTTTGCAGGTAGAGGTGCATAGTGGAGTGGATGAAATGATCGGGCAGGATTAGAAGGGATTACTTGATGAAGTTTAATCGGATTCCAGTGGTAGGTCTTGAGAAATCTGAGCCAAATGTTTAGGGAGAAAGGGGTTCTAGAGATAGGCTAGTTCGTTTAGATCTACACTATCTGGTCGTATGGTGGCACGGGCCTATGCACAGTGGAAGATTTTGATAGGATGTTAAATGTTGATGGGAAAATAGATGCATGAATGAATGCTGTAATATATGAAATCTTAATGTAGTTTTGATAATAGTGAATGTTGGACGGGAGGCTATAAAATGTGAAGTTTGTAAAAGTTTGTGTTGATTGAATCACTGTCGAGATGCTACATTCGGTAGAGAAAAAGAATACAATTGGAATTTCGAGATGATATTAGTGAGATGAATCGCATATGATAAGAGTAGTGATGAGGCCATTTTGTAATGCAGGGCTGGAGAGATTTGTGGAAGAGTTATATCTAAGAAAGGGAAACTTTTGTTATGGACAGTTATATGGGAATTCTGGATCATTGCAGTATGATAGAAATGCAACTTAAAGTAAAGAATATTGAGGGTATTTTGGTAAAAAGAATGCTTTGCAGATTGATCAGTTTCGTCTAAAGCCAGTTTTTACCCATTGCAGGATAAATCCATTTTGGAAGTGTTAAACAAAATTAAGGAAAGAACACAACGTTAAATATTGGAAATGCAGTGGGTATTGATGAAATTGAAAAGAGCATTCAAAACTGCTGAAAGTGGAGATTCATAAATTATGAGATGGAATTGGATAACAGGTGAATGCAATAAAATAATTATGTCCAGGTATGGATTGGTATTCATTTTAGACACATAATAGGCCTATGTATGTTTATGCGGGTGTGTGAATGTTATCTTGTCTAGGTGGTGAAGTTTGATTGGATATTAATTCTAACGGTCGTTAGTGTTAGATATTATGTTAAAATCTCTCTCTCTCTCTCTCTCTCTCTCTCTCTCTCACATCACGACTAGTCCTGTATCCTGTGGTGCAAACTACTGAGTCAAGGCGATAACTCAAAACTATAAACGTGCTGCTTTCTGTTTGATGGGTCATTAATATTCGTTATGCCATTATTACGGCATTTTGAGGAGTTTGCATAATATGTTTATAGGTACTTGCACACCGTTATAGCATGAATATAGCAGCTCGCTTTCCTTTTTTTCTTCTTCTTGAGCATGATCTCAACCTGGTAGTTCTTATTCTCAACGCTTTATGGTTAGGTGGTATATTTTGATCTGTTTTTAGCTTGGCTTGTAATAATAATAATACCGCTTTTCATAGCAGAAGCTGCTCATGGCGTTTTCGGTTACGTTGAAACAAATGTGTATGAAAGAAAAATAAATTTAAAGCTATTAAAGACTAATTATTTATGAAGTGTATGTATGTAAAAATAATTAGCTTAACAGGATGAGATATGAGATATGCATAAGTGGTCAAGGCTAAGCAGCTCTTCTAGGAGGACAATCCAAATTCAAACCATTTCTAGTCTTGGGTAGTGCCATAGCTCCTGTACCATGGTCTTCCACTGTCTTCGGTTAGAGTTCTCTTGCTTGAGGGTACACTCAGGCACACTATTCTATCTGTCTCCTTATTTCCTTTCCTTACTGGACTACTTTCCCTGTTGGTACCCTTGGGGTCACACCTTCCTGCTTTCCAACTAGGGTTATAGCTTATACGATAATGATAATAATATAAGGTGTATGAATGGGTACTTTGAGGTGGTCTTGTCATGTAGAAAGAACGAACTAGTTTGTTGGTAAGTGTGTAGAATTCAGAAGTAATAGAAGGGACGAGGAGGACTTAAAATTGAACAGTTAAAGTGGTAGGCGTATTGAAAATGAAGCGCCTTGACATCCTGCAGGCGAATGATTGCAAGATATAGATGAATGTCGTAGTGTATATGGATCCGAAGGTGCTGTTGATGGGCTTTATTTTTGGTTTCTGGGGCCGCTTTGATCTCTAGTGTGGAAGTTTTACTGTCTATGTTCATCCACGATTCAGCATTATAAGTGTGTGTTCGCGTCCAATATGAAAAGCATATTTTAGAAGTTAAGAAGTGCATATAAGTATGTATTTTAATCTAAAACTAAAAGAAAAAAAATGAATTATTTCTTATAGGATGTCTGGATTAAAGCATCCGTCATATTTGATATTTTTTGCTTCAAATATTTTCGACCGGATGAATCTGTATAGTATTTACTTTCATTTAATCATACATTTGAGATATCTCGGGCGAATGTTACGTTCATTTGATTGTGCAGTTAAGTAATGAGGATGAATGTTGCAAAAGAGAAATGGCAGTCAAACCAGCGCTTGCAGTGATTGGGAACGTAATCAGGTGTTCAGTGAGAGTGGAACCATTCCAGCTGTCGTTGCTTGCGGGTCAAAATGGGCACGTCTCGCCGAGGTCACCTTGGGGTCACCCCCCGAGGGTCGGGCTCTTAACTGGGTAACGTTCAGCAAATTGACTGGGTGGGGAAGGTTGCCGGCTTGCCGCTACATGGGTGGAAGAGAGAGAGAGAGAGAGAGAGAGAGAGAGAGAGAGAGAGAGAGAGTTTAATACCGTTGTTGCAGTGTTGAAAAAGAAACTATGATGTATTTAACTGATAGATAAAAAGTAATAGATATGCTATTGAAAAAGTATTGATGACGAGAGAGAGAGTTTAATAGCGTTGATGTAGTGGTGAAAGAGAAACCAGATAGATTAAAAGAGAAATATAGGTGGTATTGAAAAAAGGAGAGAGAGAGAGAGAGAGAGATAGAATACCGTAACTGCAGTGGTAAGAGAAAAACATTTTGATGACTGCAGCAAATATTAGGGAAAGAGAGAGAGAGAGAGAGAGAGAGAGAGAGAGAGAGAGAGAAATTAATACAGTAGCTCTAGTGGCGAGAGAGAGAGAGAGAGAGAGAGAGAGAGAGAGAGAGCTATGGAGTAGTGGTCGGTCAGTTGGTCACTGAAAGAGGGAAAGGAAAAGTTGTTGAGTAATGTGCTCATCTTGACCGCTAGTATTATGCAGGTATTCGCTCTATTTGCATACAGATGAGACGTCATAATATTACGTGCAGTTGTAGGGATCTTCTTCATTCCGTGTGTTATTAAGTTTAACTTTCTTTTTTTTTCCATTTTCATATTTGATTGTTTCTTTTGTACGCTGGGGACTAGATATTTTCCCGGTTGAAGCCCTTAGACTTATAGCATCCTGTTTTTCCAGGTAGGGTTGTACCTTAGCTAATAATGATGATAATAATAACTATCTGTTTATATTAAGTTTTTACTCTTTTTATGTTACCTAGAAACTCGTTTTAAATCATGTCTTCCTTAATATGTTCCAACATTATATTGTATCTTATTTTAAGTTTATTGTAAATGAAGTCGATATGTTGTATAAGCATAAAGAAGTACAACTTTTGTTTATAATAAACCATTAATTATATTATTATAACTCATTTGTATCTTGTATGTTCATGATTCTGCATAGACTAGAAATTGAGATCTAACAACATTGTGTAGGATTACCCTTAAGTAGAGAAATGAGACAGCCTCTATTACACAATGTTAAATTAATACGCATTAGTAAAAAGATAACGGTCTTCCGGACTAGAATACCATTACGGTAGAGCTCCATGTAAAACACCGGGCAGTGATAATCTCCAACGACTCAACATGGTCTACGCCCATTGTCAGGATCAAAGCCAATTGTTATAAACCGCCGGTGTGGATACAAAGATCATTTTTATTTACCGATATCAACACTACGCTCACGGTATTGGGGACATTAATTAGACTATAGTTTTAGTTGTAGGCTATTGTTCATTAGTATTTATGCTCACACGTACGAACTTTGGCTAGAATTTATCATTTAAAATTCACACTAACCTATCTATTTTGCTAGGCTGATTAAGCTACGACGGTACTTAATTGCATCTAACGTATGTATAGCTAATATAAATTTCTGTAAATCTATAAATACGCACAGAAAGCCGAGCAATCTGAACGAACGAACGAAAACACAGATGGGTTGGTCCTAATGCTACCAACGCATCTATTAAAATGAGAAATCTTTGCTCTCTGTCTCTACCAATTCTGCCTAGATTTCGCGCGCATCATCATTTCATTTCACAGCCTCTGAACCAAGGAACTGTCTCCGTTGCTAATAAAACCTTAAGTCAGCTATTACACTGCGAGGCAGTTCAAGCGGTCACTCACAAGACACCAATATCGAGCGGGCATATATTCCCAAAGTCAGATCCAGATTCATTGATTTTAATAACTACGAGTTCAACTTTCAACTGGGTTCCGCAAGGCACTAGAAGAGTTGGAAGACCCAGGCCTACATGCCTGAGGACTATGAAACGTGAAGTAGGCGATGGTGAACGGAGGAGTATTGATTTAAAAGCTCAAGATAGAGACGACTGGCGAAATCTAACCGAGGCCCTTTGCGTCAATAGGCGTAGGGAGAGATGATAATTTGTAAGTTTACAAGGACCTTGACAAGGTAATCTGCAACTCCTGGAGGTGTGAAACCAGTTTCCATGGCATCCTCTCTCTCTCTCTCTCTCTCTCTCTCTCTCTCTCTCTCTCAGACCATCCAAGACTGGAAGATGCAAAATACACCGGAAGATGCATTAGCAACTCTCTGGTGGATTTACGAGGTGCCTCACACTGAGGGACCTGGGGGAACCCAAACAAAAAATAAGGCATAAGGCTCTCTCTCTCTCTCTCTCTCTCTCTCTCTCTCTCTCTCTCTCTGTGAGTAGTTTTTGTGAAGTGTACACAGCAATTTTTCCTTCAAGGACAAGAGAAGAAAACTCATGAAAGAAGGCAGTTTATTTGAATATAAAAGACTACGTTTTTTATATAATGAATTGTATTCATTGCGAACAAAACCCGAATCTGACCCGAGTACCTATGGGTAATTCAAATAAAGACTACACGCTCTCGATAGAGTTGAATTGATAGATTATGGGGCATGATTTTTATTTATTCTTTTGATGGGACCACCAAGGGCTCATATTCTTTTAATCTATAACTCAGGATATTTCTGTATAGGCTATATGAGAAACCCTGCTTTGCAATTTTCATTTAATCTCACAGATCTCTTTCTTGAGAGTACAATTAGGTCCACTATTCTATCTTGTTTCTCTTCCTCTTGTTATTTTCAAGTTTATATACTTTATATATGAAAGATTTGTTTTAATTATATCATTGTTCTTAAACTTCTTGTAGTTTTTCCTTATTTCCTTTCCTCACTGGACTGTTTTCCCTGTTGAAGCCCTTAGACTTATAGCATCCTGCTTTTTCAACTAGGGTTGTAGCTTAGCAAGTAATAATAATAGTTTTTTGTTTTAATATTTTTCTAACGATATGTCAATTTAGTATCAACTTCGAATTGGTGAAGATAATCTCTCTCTCTCTCTCTCTCTCTCTCTCTCTCTCTCTCATGTGTCTTCACCCGGTTGAAACAGGATCTTGCGAATCATTTTAGAATTGGACAACCAGCCGAAGAAGAAAAAATAGGAACCTAACAAATCGCTTGGGTGGTTTTGTAAATGACCCTTATTGTGTTAGTTCATATATGCGAAGAATTTCAAAGGTTGTGTTACCTCCATATGGTGCCTGGTATGTGTATTATTTACTGATACTTTTAAGAACAGGGATATTATATTTATTATGGCATGAGATATTTTGTAAAAATTCTTTGTATGGAAAATATTCACACATCTATAGAAAGGGTTGCTGTATGTTTAGTTTAGGGATATTTCATTCTGAGAGAGAGAGAGAGAGAGAGAGAGAGAGAGAGAGAGAGAGAGCATCTGCGTTGTTTATGGGAGGAACAAACAGTGTGGTTGTTGGTGTCACGTTTTCAACGGACACCACCAAACCACCCATCCAAACGTTGTTGGTTAAGTGTGTCGTGTTTCCCCTCTCTCTAGGTTTCGCCTGGCTGTAGTCTCTCTCTCTCTCTCTCTCTCTCTCTCTCTCTCTCTCTCTCTAAGTCTTGGGTTTCGAAGTATAACAAATTATAAATTCCACGGGATTGAATAGACAATGCATTATACTAATACAATAAGCGGTTTAACGTGATCCAAGAACTCTGTATAATATCAGGAAACTTTAGAGAGAGAGAGAGAGAGAGAGAGAGAGAGAGAGAGAGAGAGAGAGAGATTAATGTAGCTTAGCAACAGTTAATTAGGTGGATTTGACCATTGGTACGAGGAAATTAGTCTCGATTGATTAGAGTAAAATTTAGAGAATGTGGTTTTGCTGATCTTGGCGATTATTAATTTTTAATTGAAGAGAAGTATGTATGTATATTTGATGGTTATTCTTCCTTACATTTGTCTGTTGGAGACCTTGAGCTTATAGCATCTATCTTCTCCATCTAGTAATAGTAATAATACAGTATCTTGTGACACTTTTTATTCAAAGAGAGAGGTTTCAATTGATTACAGTTATGGAATTGATTTTAGCCAGTAATTGTAACGAATACTACCGAAGAATATATATGTAATGATGCCCATGATATTATCCATACGTTATTCCCATGTAAAACCCGTATGCGAGGAATAATCAAACATTAGTATGGAAGCTATAACTTAGTGTCCTTGTCTACTGATATGTATTTGTTTGGTGTTTTTATCTCTTCTCTCTGGAGGCATCTTGCATGTGAAGTTACTTTTTATTTGTATAGTTATTGCTCAACACATTGAAATACGAACCTGTCAAGTAGTCATTTAGTGTTGGCTAAAGCTCAAGTTGTCTGGAGCCTTTGAGTGGTGCGGATAGCATTTCCCGCCAAGACTGACGTCACCGAATGCGTCATTTGCTCCCTTGCAGTGCTTGCTAAAGGTTCTTCCTATGTCATTAGTTATGCTATAGTGACTTTTAGTACGATGTAATCCTGTCGTAGAGTGCATTGATGAATTTTGTCATGTTAGAAAAAGAATCAAATTTGGCCGTTAGCAAACGAAAGGTTTTTATGGAGTCGGTATCAAACTCTTAACGGCTTTTAAAACTCAATTTTTACGTGTATATATATATATATATATATATATATGTGTGTGTGTGTGTGTTTTTGTTTGTGTAGAAAAGATTCCACAATGATATAACAAGTCTATATAAACTGTGTAAGTTTGCAGTTCGCTGCGTAATCTACAAAAAGACACATATTAATGTACAAGTCTTATATAATTGTGGAACGTTTTTGAAATAATAAGTGCGACATTGTAGTTATATATCTATCTATCTATCTATCTATCTATATATATATATATATATATATGTGTGTATATATATATATATATATATATAGTGTGTGTGTAATGATGACCTTATAAATGCCTAAGGGTATGACGGGAATCTATAGCTCACTTATATTATACTTAGTTCCATGATTATTAGGTTGCGTTACTAGAAGAATTCTTTTTCTATATCTTTATGGCACACAATTTATAACCCATTCATACGAAGTAGGTTTATTACTTCTATATGTGTTAGACTTCCGCCTATCAGAAAGTAGGTCTATTCTTAAACGTTATACTTTCACTCTCTGAGCTTTTTGTATTGATTTATTTTTTTTTTCTATTTTCAGCCGGGCTAAATAAAATGCATTTAGGTCAAGCTTTTAATGTTCGGTTATGGACTGAGTTATGTCTGTATAGCTTGTATTACTCGAGGTGCTTTGTATGTCACCAAGATTCAAAGTAGGTGTTCAACATTGCATGTTGGGTGTTCAACATTGCATGTTGGGAATGCTAACGACTGCGGGCTGCCGCACCTGGCTCTTGGTTGCTAGGTTAATTGGCTTCGGAAAGTCTTTTGTATTGGGCTCTCTCGGGATTAAATATTTCTTAGCATATTTTACAATTTAATACGATGGCACGCCTTCGTTTAATTGCAGACAATAATAAATAATTTTGTTTTATTTTCTAGAATTTTATATCCACGGTTATTGTGCTTTTCAGCTAGGCCTAGTCGGTTTGTTGGCCCGTTCGACCTCTATAGGCCTAGGTGTACTTATAGTCTAAATGTAAAATATAATTTAATCTTGGTTATAGATTTGTATTTACTGTACGCGTTTGTCATGTATTCCTTATCAATGAAGCCGATGTATATGGTGAATGAATGAATGATTTAAAGTTTTCAGGCATCCTGAAATCATTCATTCATTCACCAAGGTCAAGGTATTACACATAGGGAAAAATAAGATGTAATATACAGTATAAAGTCAATATAATTTTATATTTAACGAGATAAAGACTTCATATTTTGCTTGTAACTGAATAGGTGTCAAGGTCATACTTTAGAGTCATGGGTCAAGTAACTGCCTTTACCATTTTATTGTTTAATGTTGATTAAGCTGTTATCAATAAAGTTACGTTTTTTTGTAAAATCAGGGTAAGATTTTGACCACTTAGGTTATTGCAAACAAAAATAGGTTATATAATTTTTACTGAAGGTGAAGGTAGCAAACATCAGAAGCAGTTTACTAAAGCAATTTTGATAAGTTGCAAAATATTGATTTACAATAATGAAATGAGAAAGGAAATCCTGATAAATGAAGAACTCTTGACTAATGCAAGTACAAGAAAAAAAAAGTAAAAGGTTTTCAGTTGGTTATTTGAACGAGAGAAGGAGAACAAACCCAGGAAACAAGCAAACCTAGCATTTTATGAAGGCAGTTTAAGAGGAATGTTGCGGAAAGAAAATAGTTAAAAGATACAGAACATGTCCGTTTATTGGTCATATATCTTCCCTTTCTTTTTCTTTTATCTTTTTTTTAAATGCGTTGTGGTGGCCTATTGATAACGTCCTTGCCTGGTCGATGGCCAGACCTTGGGTTCGAGTCTTGCTCAAACTCGTTAGTTCCTTTGGTGGCTGCAACCTCACCATCCTTGTGAGCTATGGTTCGAGTACTTGGGAAAGCCCATAGGTCGACGTGCTGAGTCATCAGTAGCCATTGTCTGGCCCTCCCTGGTCCTAGCTTGGATGGAGAGGTGGTTTGGTTGCTGATCATATGTATATATAGTCAGTCTCTAGGGTATTGTCCCTCTTGTTAGGGCAACGTCACTATCCCTTGACTCTGCCATTCACGAGTGGCCAACCAAAAGGAATAAACCATTACCTGGCCCTCCCTGGTACTAGCTTGGGCGCTGATCATATGATATATGATCAGTCTCTAGGGTATTGTCCTGCTTGTTAGGGCAATGTCACTGTCCCTTGACCTTGCCATTCACGAGCGGCCTTCAAAATCTGTCTTTGTCCATCATGAAGATTTTTATACTTCTCTTTCAACCAGAAGAGGAGAGAAAAATAGTAGATGGTTTTACAGAAGCTCATTTGCATCAGTAATTATATGCTTCTTTCAGATTTAAATGTTAGGAGCTCACTTACATCATGATGAGTGTAATCTTATTGGATTACACTCTTCTGTGTGAGTGTGTATGTGTGTGTGCGTGCGCGCGTTTTAAGGTACTTATGGGATAAACTAATTTATGTTATAGTTTTGAAGCCTTGTATAAAGTTTGGAATCTCTCTCTCTCTCTCTCTCTCTCTCTCTCTCTCTCTCTCTCTTCGTTTCAAGGTATATACGGTAGAGACTATTTTATGCTATGATTTTGAGGCTTTGAATAAAGTTAGGAAAGGCTAATAAATTTTGATAGGTCGTCAATCTTGGTAACATTTAGTGTTAAAATTTGAAAAATCTACAGTTATTCTATTTTGAGATAAGGAATTTATACTTCCCGGAATTCACAAAGAACCGCAATAAGTTTCTTTCAGGTGTTGGAATTTACAATGAATCACTTATCATTTCGTACCTTCTGACTGAGTGATATCGCCTGGAATAGAAAAAAAAATCCTCCATAATTGTTTCTACATCATTTGAATTTATCGAAAACTTCCAGTATTTATTTTATACTGTTACTGCATTGTTTGAAATGAATGAACCCGCTTCAGAATTTCGAATGAATCACACACCTTGTAGTAAGAGTGTGAAATACTACCACCATACGTCCTGCGTGTTTTAGAAAGCGACCAAAAGGACAGCTGCTGCTTTGGAGTTTTTAGCAAAATGCCAGGCCCACTGTCAATAAATGTGGAAATAGCTGCCTTGTAGGTAAGACTGTTTAGTCAAAGGTTAGGCCTACAGTTAATAACTGGTTGATGACTGCAAGGGCATGCGATCGTTAAAAAAGATTGTGCAAAATTATTGACAATGCCTGATGCTATTTGGGTGCATTAGGCAACTGACCCCTTAATTCTTTCATCATTGCTGCATTGTAATAATTGGTAGTGATTCCTACCTAATAACATTGGGTGTAAATGTTTGAAGGCCGCTCATGAATACCAGAGGTAAGGGACAGTGGTATTGCCCTATCAAGCAGGACAATGCCCTAGGGACTGACCATATATACATATGAATTGCGCCCAGACCCTCTCTCCACCCAAGCTAGGACCAGGGAAGGTCAGGTAATGGCTGCTGATGACTTAGCAGATATACCTATAGACTCCCCAAACCCCGCCATCCTTAGCTCACAAGGATGGTGAGGTTGCAGCGACCAAAGGAACTAACGAGTTTGAACGGGACTCGAACTCCAGTCTTGTAATCAACAGTCATGAACGTTACCATATGAGCCACCACACCCAATATATATCTTATAATCATGTGTTTCATATATTAATTTCCCTCCTATCTCCTTCATTTTTTCCCTTTATGTAGTATTTATTAATCAGATGTTTTTATCAAGCACCTTCATCACATAAAATCCTACTTTTTAAGTTTGATTTTATCTGGCGCATATGTGATGTTTGTTCATAGCTCTGCCGCACAACCCATCATGAATTATGGGAAGTTTCCTAAGCTGGCTGAGTTGGCGGTGTGGCTCTTAACCTGATTTTTACCTTTTAATTAGCCTTATTACTGGGCATTGCTCTGGTGTGGTTGCCTCCTGTTTCTCTTCTCTTTTTTTTCTTTGATTCCTGATGTTCTCTTGCACCATACTAATTGAAAGCTTCTGGATTAGGCAAGAGATAGAAATACGTTACAGTATTTATATTCTTATGGTTCAGAGCATTTTTTAGCGAATTGTTATTTTGTTTACTGGAGTTTTTAATGTTTTTGTGTTCATATGTCAGTAAAATAACACCTTTTATAATTTGCAAGTTTTTTTTTCTTTCTTTATTGCAAAATAATATATTTCATTAATTAGAAGCTTTTTTAGTGTTATTGTTTTTGTAATTAAGATCATAATTTAATCTTTAAATTTAGTTGGGATTTAAAATCTTACGAATTGGAAGTTCTTTGCGTCGAGTGAAGTTAAATCACCGTCTGCTAATTACTGCTCAAATAAATTTTGACAGGAAAATTCTGATAATGAAAACTTGAAAGCAAATATCACAGCAATGTAGTTTATTATTTAGATTTAGAAATTGAAATATCCAGATATGAATAAATATAAACTGCGCAGAGCAGAGCTGATCCAGATATCACGGATCTACGCAAGACTTTTCCTTTCACCCAGATAGATTTTACGGTTATGTGGGTACTTTACCTCAACGCCGTGACGTCACGAAGCGGGTAAACCCCCATAGAGAAATTGGGGGTTGGGGTGGTTCCTTGGTTGATGGTACAAATGGTGTCAGGTGTACTTTGATATTTTTATTGACCGGTCATTGCTACGCCTGATTGCAAAGAAAAAACAAGCCATATCCGTGTTCTTTTACGTTTGAAATCAAACGGATTTAGTCAGAATTTATACTAGTTTTGTTTATATATATATATATATATATATATATATATATGTATAGCATTTTTGCACTTCACACTTTAAAACTTTCTTGCTCCTAACTACCTTATTGTTTGTATCACTTAATCATAAATTATGTTTGTAAACCCCATCTCTCTCTCTCTCTCTCTCTCTCTCTCTCTCTCTCTCCGCTTGCCCTGACCCGAGGGCACACATATAGCTGGAGAAGAAATTTCACCCATGCGAGATGCGAAGGTGACTCGTATATAAAAACTTGCCCTTCCCTCTGTATCTTCTCCAGCGCCTTCAGCCGTAATTTCACCATCTACAGTATTCCGTATTATCTTCTCAGTGCGGGTGAACCAGACGGGCAAATCATTGCAAAATATGTGTGTTGTTTGTTTAGCTGTTTCCTCCAGTTGTATTGGTAGGGCCACTGTTCCGCTGTTAAGGGACGCGTGTGGTAGGGACTTGTGTTGTTAAACTTGAGAGCCATCTCTATTTAAGGGTAACGGGTTTGTGTTGATATATATATACACACACATATATATATATATGTATATATATATATACATATATATATAAATACACTATATTTACGTATATATATATATATATATATATAAATACACTATATTTACGTAAATATATATATATATGTATATATATATATATATATATATATAAACGTTATTTGTTGATGGTAAATAAGTTTATGTATTAATCCTATTATTATTGATTAATTGACTACTTGGATAGTTTTCACAAGAGATAGAATCATAATCTTATCTAGTCCCAAACATTTTCTCTTGGCCGGCATGCTTACAAGGTTATTCATTAGGGCAGGCCTCAAATCTCTAGGGTAAACTGAAGAACTGGTCACACAACATGGTAGCGGTATCCTGACCTCATGGATTGTATGTGTTGTTAGGAAGCTTGTGTGCCTATCGAGAAATTATCATTTGGTATAGAAAAGAAGTTTTTTTTTTAAAACAGTTGTTTCATTAAAGTTGTTTATGTGTTCTGTGTTCTGAAGCTGTTGTATTTTTCATTGACGATTTTATTACCTCCGCCAACAAAGTTGGGAGGAGGTTATTTTTTCACTTCTGTGTCTGTTTGATTTTGAACAACTTCCTGGCAACAATTTTACACATAACGTAGTGAAACTTTCATGGATTAATTGTTAACTTGAGACGTGGAAGTGATTCAATTTTGAAAGTCCTAGGTTAAAGGTCAAGGTCGAGCAAAAGGTCAACCGAATGAACCCTAACTTTAACCCCAAGTTCGCACATGGTTGCCAGACAGACATCAAATACTCCTACGGTCTAAATTGATCCTGAGAAAGGCAAGCTGGTTTCAAGAAATAAGCTCCGTGGCGGAGGTCTTTACTCTCCGAGTGCTTTTCTAGTTTATCTATTCAATACATGGAGGATGAGCTTTGGAGTGGCTTTTGTCTTGGTTTATCCATTATGAGGCTGCCAATAGTTTAGTTCTCCACTGATTGGCAAATTTCTTTCAAGTTAATAGATGCGGGTATGATTGAGAAATAAGCAATGCTCGTTTCTTGATTGTCGAGTTAGTACCTCTGGTTTATGCCAACGAAATGATTATGACATAAGATTTTCTCTCTCTCTCTCTCTCTCTCTCTCTCTCTCTCTCTCTCTCTCTCTGAGCAATTTCCTTCTTCGAATTTCCGGTCACTGCTGACCAAAGTTATCCAAGGAAACCACAAAATAGTGTCACTTTTTTTACGATATCTTGCGTGTCCTCAGTATGCCACAGATTCCCTTCATCCTTTTTCACTGAGACTGTAGACAGAATCCTCTAGTCATTGATAGATGGTGATAGGTTCTTGAAGCGTTTAGCAAGCGGGCTTATTTCACTTGATGGTTTTCGATTGCATTAATGGCTTACTAAAGTAATAGTTTCTTTTCATTGGCAGTTTTGCAGTTTAATTTTAGATTTCAGTAATGTCATTGAATGGATACATAGGCCTATATTCTTACATCTACAATTTATCATAGGTTCTTGAATACTGCGTCTGTTTATGGTCTTTCTATGCCAGTCCACACCCGCAAACTTTGTTAGTTCGTCAATTCATCAACTTCTCTGCCCTCCCTTGCTTATTTTGCAAGCGCTCTCTCTCTCTCTCTCTCTCTCTCTCTCTCTCTCTCTCTCTCTCTTTATATATATATATATATATATATATAGAGAGAGAGAGAGAGAGAGAGAGAGAGAGAGAGAGAGAGAGAGAGTTCTAAGAATTTAAGAAGCTATGATAACTTGTAGATGTAAAAAATTTAGATTTATTTCAAATTATGAACCAATAGCATAGTCTTCACCGTAAAGTTTTTATTGAAGAAAATGATTCAATGAAGCTAATTAAAGTATTTACACCGTTTTAAAACCCTGTAGTACCTGGCAGGATAGAACAGAACCAATCTCCAAGCAAAGATAACGTAAATTTATATTAAGTAGTCAAGGAAGGGGAGAAAGGAAATTTGAAATTGAATAGTCCCTAACGAGGGTGACTCTGCAAACTTGGTTGATAACTTATTCCTGATAGATTAATATGTGAAGTGACTAGTGTTCGTTATTATTTATTGTTAGATTGAGGTGCTGCAATGGGAGAAAACATTGAGTGAACACAGTTATGGGAGTTGAAGTTATATTTTTTTTCTATAATCAAATAATGATTCAGTTGAAATATTTTATTTTGATCAGTCATTACTTCTGCAGTTTATTTATTTCCTTGTTTCTTTTCGTCTTTGGGCTATATTTTCTTGTTAGAGGCCTTGAGTTTATAGCATTATGCTTTTCAAACTTAGGTTTTAGCTTTGCTTGTAGTAGTAGTAGTAGTAGTAGTAGTAGTAGTAGTAGTAGTAGTAATAGTAATAATAATAATAATAATAATAATAACAATTGCAGATTTTTTCTATACATATCTCTTGGAATTGCTTTATTATACTTTAAATTGAGTTAATTAGAATTTTGACTTCAGACTAGAGGTACGTGTTGATTTCTTTTCTTCAGTCCTATAATTTCAACTTTTTGATAGACATGATTTTTTTTTTATTTTTATTTTTTTTTTTTTTACAAATTAAGTTTTAATTTCTCTCTTTCTAATTCTTTCTATGGCATGTTAGGCATAAGCACAATAAGTATTGAAAGTTGCTAATTTTTTTTAGCCTTCGTAATGTAAGGTAGCAACATTACCACTTCATTATTTCCTAATTGTCGTAACCTTTACATTGGCCTTTCACTTGGGTGTTTGGGCGTGCATAGGCTGTGTTTGTGTGTGTAGGTGGAGTCGCTTCACTGATGAGGCAATATTTTAGTAATTGCCTATTTTGCATCGGTTTGGGGGGGGGAGGTGTTCGTGAAGGTTGCCAAGGAGGAGATACTCCTGCATTCTTAAACATTATAGAGATAATCTCTCTCTCTCTCTCTCTCTCTCTCTCTCTCTCTCTCTCTGTTTTTTTATTTACCTTTGTTAACGAGATTAGGAGGTTGTTATGATTTCGTCCCCGTTTGTCGGGGTGCTTGTTTGTGAAAAGATTTCTTGACCAAAATTTTAGACTCAGCGTTGACTTATTTTATTTTTGAGATGGTGAAAAAATCTGTATCTTAATCAGAGGCTGTTGGAAAGTTTCTGGTGCTGAGATGTAAATTATATATATTGAGGGTTGAACTTGCTTGTTTCTCTCCTGACTTTTTCAACTACTGGTATTTATATTTATATAAGTATGTTTTGTTGATATGTTTATCTTTCTTATGTCTACATTTTTATTAAATTTTGTGGAAAATATTTTATCTTTTGTTAATATGTTTGTATTTGTTCAATTTACATTTTCGTTATAATTCATGGAAAAGTTTTTGGAATCATGCTTAGCAAACGTAGGATCGTTTTGGATTTTAGTTAACTGCAATCACGTTGACATCTATTATGATAAACACGATCACCTATTCTATCTTATTTCTCTTCCTATTGTTTTGTTAAAGTTTTAATAGTTTATATAGGAGATATTTATTTTAATGTCACTGTTCTTAAAGTATCTTATTTTTCCTTGTGTCCTGTCCTCACTAGACTATTTTCCTTGTTGGAACCCCTGGGCTTATAGCATCCTGCTTTTCCAACTAGTGTTGTAGCTTAGCAAATGATAATAATAATAATAATAATAATAATAATAATAATGATAATCCTCTCTGGTGCGACCAAAGGTAGCGCCTATTTTATATGGTCATCCTTCACTCATTTTCCATATATCATCCCTTAACAAGATCTTCCTATACCAGTACCAGATAATCCGTCCTGAGGGAAGGATCAGCTCGATGAGGTAGAAACCTCTATAATCAGATCTCCATTGTAAATGTAAGGGACATAGCCGGGGTTAAGTAAGAAGGGATTACTTAGTCAACTCTTCAGTATGGAAGTGAAGTATTGATGTTAAGTGAGATAAAAATGTTGAAGCTGTTGTCGTAGTTACTTTATGAGGTCAATAGGAATTGATGGGATGTGAAATGTGGTGATACATGTAGGTTAGTAAAATACCGTGACTATAAGAATCTAGATGAGACACAAAGTTTATCCTTTACGAAATTCTTGGCCATAATCGTAAATTTTGCTCTCTCTCTCTCTCTCTCTCTCTCTCTCTCTCTCTCTCTCTCTCTCTAAAAGACATGAAATTAAAATAGTTCAATTTGTGACTTTGTATATTTGATTGAAGGGTAAGAAAATGTCATAAATAGAGACTTGCACCATAAGCTCCGTGAATAAGGCTGAAAGGAATGTGTTTAGTTAAATTAGAAGTCTTTAAACTGTCAGCAAGATATTCATTAAGAAATTATATCAATGATTGGTTAGCCTATAGGGATAAATGGCAAGGAATACTATTAAAAGGAAGGTAGAATAAAAAATAAAAACTTTATTAGATAACTTTAAAAAAGTGATAAAAGAAATTTAACGAGTTAGCCTAAAGTAAGCTCAGAGTTTCAGTGTACCCTAAATTTCGTATTATGCAAATTTCGGAGCTCAGCTCGTCCGGTGAGTGAAAAGTTATTTCAGACTCTGTTTCTTGCATATCAGATAAAGTTTTGTCTTGTTCGTTATAAGCTAGTCTTCTGGCTTTGTTTATATTCTAAGTTATAGTATCGTTCTGACAGGTGACGATGTTTTTTTCTTTTTGCACACGGTAGAAAATTGCGTGCAAAAATACATAAAGATGATGGATATATATATATATATATATATATATATAATATATATATATATATATATATATATGTATACATTATATATATATATATATATATATAGATGTATTTGTATATATGTATATATACACTTATATAATGTATTTATTTAGGTCCAGTAATCTTGAAATTGCTTACAATTTAGGTTAATTTCACATATTCCAATTTCCGCTGTTATTAACGTGATATTATCTACTGGTTGGTTTCAGCCATATATGGGTTCGGTCATTATTTGCAATGTGTGGAAATAAGATGCTATTGTTGATTTTATAATGAGAGAGAGAGAGAGAGAGAGAGAGAGAGAGTGAGAGAGAGAGAGAGAGAGAGAGAGATTTGAGTTTTCTGGCATCATGACATCAAAGGTCATTGATGCCGATATTTTTTGTTATAAATAAACTGGTTGGTTTCAGCCATATATGGGTTCGGTCATTATTTGCAATGTGTGGAAATAAGATGCTATTGTTGATTTTATAATGAGAGAGAGAGAGAGAGAGAGAGAGAGAGAGAGAGAGAGAGAGAGATTTGAGTTTTCTGGCATCATGACATCAAAGGTCATTGATGCCGATATTTTTTGTTATAAATAAACAATAAAAGAAAATTCAATTTAAAGTCTTGAAAATGACGTCCTTTTAAAAGTTAAATAGTATACAGTATTAGGTAGTAGGTTGGCCAAGGCACCAGTCACCCGTTGAGATACTACCGCTGGAGAGTTATAGGGTCATTTGACTGGCCAGACAGACAGTACTTCATTGGATCATTCTCTCTGGTTACGGCTTATTTTCATTTTGCCTAAACATACACCGAATACTCTGGCCTATTCCTTACATATTCTCCTCTGTCCTCATACACCTGATAACACTAAGATTACCAAATAATTCTTCTTTGCTCAAGGGGTTAACTACCGCACTATAATTGTTCAATGGCTACTTTCCTCTTGGTGAGGGTAGAAGAGACCCTTAAGCTATGATAAGAAGTTTTTCTAGGAGAAGGACACTAAAAAATCAAACCACTGTTCTCTAGTCTTGGGTAGTGCCATTGCCTCCGTACCATGGTCTTCCACTGTCTTGGGGTAGAGTTCTCATGCTTGAGGGTACACTTGGGCACACTATTCTATCTTATTTCTCTTCCTCTTGTTTTTTAAGTTTTTATAGTTTATATCTGAAAGATTTATTTTGATGTTTCTACTGTTCTTAGAATATTTTATTTTATTGTTAATTAATTCTCTTATAGTTTATTTCTTTATTTCCTTTCGTAACGGGGCTATTTTCCCTGTTGGAGCCTGTGGGCTTATAGCATCCTGCTTTTCCAATTAGGGTGTAGCTTATCAAGTAATAATATATATACATATATATATATATATATATATATAATATATATGTATATAAATATATGTATATATATAAATATATGTGTATATATATATCTAGAGAGAGAGAGAGAGAGAGAGAGAGAGAGAGAGAGAGGGGGGGGGGGTTGGCTGGAAACCATTACTTAAACCTAGATAGGATACGACTGGTTAGTTTTGTAGGTATTTGGCGAAGAAGCTTATTTAAGTCTACGATTATGCCTATAACGGTGACTCGTTAATATTCTCCCCCCAGGAGAAATCCTGATTTTATCATTGATCTAGAATACAACAAACAGCCAATTTATGTACCCAACCGTATCATAAAACTCTATTAAGTCTCCCTTGCGTCAACTCTGAGTGGATACGCATACACATCCTTTATCTTGGGCGTAGGATCTTGCACGGCGCCTATCCTGTCAGTGACTTAGTGGAGATGATTGCGAGGAGCATCGGTTTAAAGGTTTGCTCATGAATGGCAGAGCAAGAGACTATGCTATTGCCCTAGCAAGTAGGACAGTGCCCTAGAGACTGACCATACATGCATATGATCAGCGCCCAAGCCTCCTCTCCACCCAAGCTAGGACTAGGAAGAGGCCAGGCAATAGCTGATGATGATTCAGCAGGTAGACCTATAGGCACCTCCAGATCCCTCATCCTTAGCTCACAAGGATAGTTAGGTTGTAGACACTGCAAGAAACTATCGAGCTTGAGCGGGACTCGAACCCCTGTCTGACGTTCACCAGATTGGAATGTTACCAATAGGCCACAAGAACTTTGGTAATTCATTTTAAGTAGGATTCTGCTACGCATAAAGGTTTTTCTATTAATTTAAAGACCAGGCATTGGGAAAAATATGGTTGAAAGATACTGTATTATTTTTATACTAAACATTATATGGTAGTAACGATCACTTGAGAAATAGATTGTCTGATTGCTCACGTCTGTCTTGACCATCATGGGTAGAGAAAGACGGATTTTCAATTTATATTTTAGGGGGGTAAAAAAAGAAATTTTGTAACAAAAATATTAATATCATGTTAAAACATATATAATATATATTATATATACATATATACTGTATATTATATATATATATATACATATACATATACATATACATACACATACATACATACATACATACATACACACCCACACACACCACACACTATATATATATATAATATATATCATACACCCACAACTCAAATAGCTATGGAAAATAATAATGGCGTGAATAACACCTCTAAGAGACGGAAAAAGAGTAACATGAATATGAGAGCAAACTAAAGTAGATAATATTCTAACAACATGTAAGGAAAAGAAATGGACATGGGAAGGACATATAATGAGAATGACAGTAACAGATGGATATAAAGAACAACGGAGTGTGTTCCTAGAAATTGAAAACAAAGCAGGAGAGGGAGAAGAGACGATTGATTGACGAGGTAAGAAAACTTGTGGGTATAGACTGGCATAGAAAAACTATAAACAGACGCGTGTAGAAGGACATGTATGGGGCTTTTGTCCTACAATGGACTAGCAACGTCTCTCTCTCCTCTCTCTCCCTACTCTCTCTCTCTCTCTCCTCCTTATATATATATATTATATATACTATACTATATATATATGTATATATATATATATATTTATATATATATATTATATATATATATGTGTGTGTGTGTGAGTGGGTGTGTGTATGTGTGTGTGTGTGTGTGTGAATTATATTCTTAAGGAAAACTCATTCCGAAGTAATGAGCTCTTATTACGTTCAATGTATTTTTCATTACCCTTAACCCATTTACCGAAGGTCATTACACAGGTGTGCTGAATGTGGCATATGTGTTACAGCAATGTTCAACTTACGAGGTACACTTGTCGAGAATTCTGAACAATTAAAATCTCAATGTTTGGGAATTCCTTTCTTAAATGATAAGAGATCACGTAGACTTGGATTATGATATGTTTCAATGAGTCGTCTATCATATAGCAGATTATTTCCTATGCTGAAATTTAATCGTTTATATGTAGATAAGGAAATAGAAGAGTTGGAAGACCCAGGCTTACATGGCTGAGGACTATGAAGCGTGAAGTAGGAGATGATAAATGGAGAAGTATTTATTTAAAAGCTCAAGATAGAGACGACTGGCGAAATTTAACCGAGGCACTTTGCGTTAATAGGCGTAGGAGAGGACGTTGATGATGATAAGTATATTTGTCTTGTAGGTTAACTAGCTATTTTGAATTATGAAGTTTATGGTTTTACTAATAAGAGAAAATGTTTAATTGGAAATGCTTTTTAGAATTCTAAGAGACAAGATATTCATTAAAATAGCTAAGGTGAAAAGTAATGGGTGTGGTGTTTGAATGTGTGGATAATATGGTGTTTATGAGAGGCATCTTTTCATCTATGATTAGTTAATTAATAAATTATACTCTGAATTGATAAAATTTTTGTTTGGTAAGGTATATCTGAGCTCAAGGTTACAAGTGTGGGTTGAAAAGTCTACATCGGATGTAAGATTTCATGATGTTTCTGTTTAAGGTTAAAAATATGTTTGCCTACATGTGGTACGGCACGTGTTTAATTGGCTTCTTGTCTCGGAGGAGAGAGAGAGAGGAGAGAGAGAGAGAGAGAGAGAGAGGTGTATGACTTATTCCATGAATATGCAAGGATCCCCTTTTTCTTAATTTGCTTTCTTGTCTCGTTTCAAGAGCAAAAGCGTGATGAAGATCTAAAGAAGTTTCCCCTTGGATCGCATAGGAGTTTCCCCCTTAACTCCCCTCTACCATTGTGCTCTAATGCTTATCTCAATTCTTCACCCTGCACTCATTCTCCATTGTCCTCGGCTGGAAGGAGAGGAGAGAGAGAGAGAGAGAGAGAGAGAGAGAGAGAGGGTGTATGACTTATTTCAATTGAATATGCAAGGATCCCCTTTTTCTTAATTTGCTTTTTGTCTCGTTTCAAGAGCAAAAGCGTGATGATGATCTAAAGAAGTTTCCCCTTGATCGCATAGGAGTTTCCCCCTTAACTCCCCTCTACCATTGTGCTCTAATGCTTATCTCAATTCATCACCCTGCACTCATTCTCCATTGTCCTCGGCTGAAAGGAGAGAGAGAGAGAGAGAGAGAGAGAGAGAGAGAGAGTCACATAGTCAGTATTTGCCAAAAATTGAGAATCAGATTATGTTGGATGTTTGGTGTGAGACTCTTGATGCAGAGAGAGAGACGAGAGAGAGAGAGAGAGAGAGCGCCTTTGCAAAATAATTGAGAATCAAATTACGTTGGATGTTCAGGTCGGAACTTTGTGCATTTTATACCAAGGGTTTTATGGGAAACCTTAAGGATTTACTTTAACATCTTAAAAATTGTTAACTCTTCCCATGGAAACCCTTAGGAATTGTTGGTATTCATTCACTTCCTTTGAGGTAAGATAATGGATTTCCTGACATCTGATGCTAAATATATATCATAAGGGATAAAAAAGGTTTGTGTGAATCATTAATTTTTTGATTTCAGTAATTATATAAAGTAAAAAAAACGGCCCCTTTATACACGTGTTTTCTCAAAATGTTTGTTGGATTACTTTTAATCCGGTACGTGAGGTTCAGGAGAAATGGATTCAAGGAAGGATTTTGTTTGGTTTGTTAATAAGCTGTACAGGAATAAAATTGCTTGAGGGTATATTTTAGCTAGGATGCTGTGACTTGAGTTCACTCAGTGTCTAATATATATAAATATATATAAAATATATATATAATATATATATATATATGATATTATATATATATATATATATATATATAATGGCTGAGGAATACAGAGCGCCAAGTAGGAGATGATGAATGGAGTTGAATTTAAAAGCTCTAGCTAGAGACGACTGGCGAAATCTAACCCGAGGCTCTTTGCGTCAATGGGCGTGGGAGATGATGATTTATGCGTGTATATATCCATATATACGTGTATATATATATATATATATATATATGAGTGTGTGTGTGTTTACACGGTTTTTGTAGTTATTAAGCATAAGAGCTAGTGGCATTACTTCTCGTAAAGTAAGTTATTCTGTTTCTGACACAACCACTGATTACTCTGTGATTATTTTGTACTGTATCCTTATCAAGTTAATAGCGAATATTCAGAAAGACGTGTTTTAGATGAAAAGGAGGCAATTTATTGAACCTGACTCCATTGTTATTTAGGCCTTTTTTGTAATCAGAGAACGAACATTTTGACAAGGTGTTTGTTTGGACCGTGCCCTTTACCAAAAC
>NC_090730.1:6464972-6480202 GCF_036898095.1 Palaemon carinicauda | reverse complement strand
CATAGAAAATATGGAACTCAAATAGATTACATCTATCCGGAGTGTAATTTATTTCCTTCTGCATACAAATTCCGAGCCTAAATTGTAAAGCTTAAGCCTTCTTCATTCGCCTTAAAAGGAAGAAAGGAAAGAATTTGGCTCACTTCCACGAACTTTAAATCAAGTTTATCTTGATGAATCTATAATAGAGCCAAAGTTGATAGTCTTACGAGTTGTCTTAAAGCCCAGTCTCATATTATATTACGACCTGAGATAAATGGGAGGCTAATTAGTTTGGAAGTTTCTTCATTATTTTCTCTTTTGAGGCTGCTACAATTCGCAGGTATCTACTTCGGAGTTGGGGAATTGTAGGAGAGGGGGAGGGGTGAAAAAAGTTTCTGATAGTCTTCAGAGAAGAAATTGACGATCGGATTCTAATGGATAAATTAATGGAAACTTATTAATTGATAAATTAATGGAAACTTATTAATTGATAAATTATATGAAACTTATTAATTGATAAATTAATGAACAGTTATTGATTGTTAATCTAATGAAAACTTATTGATTTGGTGATAAGCTATATTCAGGACCACATTTAAATAGATTTCGTATGTCTATATATTTGATCTTAGTTTTGAGGCTAATATACTCAAAATCCGCAGTCCACCAAATGTATGCTTTGGTAATCACATCCAACCACAGGAGGCGTATACTCGTGTTATTTTGACGTATTTCACTTACGCAGGCCTTTATGATTTAAGAGTTCATTTGAAATACATTGTTGAAATGTTTGATCAGATAGTTTGAATCTAAATTGGATGTCTATCTGATGGAAGTGATTGATTGTTTTGCCAGACTTGTAAGGATATATGTATGTATATATATATATATATATATAGCCTCTGAACCATGATCTTCCACTGTCTGTGGGTAGAGTTCTCCTGCTTGAGGGGACAATCGGTCACACTATTTTATTTCTCTTCCTCTTGTTTTTTAAAGTTTTAATAGTTTTTATATGAAAGATTTATTTTGATGTTACTGTTTTTAAAATATTATAGTTGCGAATTACTTCTTTGTAGTTGGTTTATTTCCTTATTTCCTTTCCTCGCCCGGCTATTTTCCCTGTTGGAACGCTTGACCTTATAGCACCTTCCATTTTAGTTGTAGGTTAGCAAGTCATAATATATATATGTATATATATATATATGTATATATATATATATATATATATATAAATTTATATATATATATAAATTTATATATATATATATATGTATATATATAATATAATATATTTAAATTATTTCTATATAATCAAAGTAGGTTCCGTAAGAGGGAATTGAGATGAATAATATGCTGATCTTGGAATTTAGAATTTATTTTTATCCTGGTCCTTTTTATGTAATTGTTTTCGTTCAGAGTAACCTTGATGTAACGTCAGTTTAACTTGTTAAGTAAATAATGACAATATATTATCTTTAGAATTCTTCTACAGTCGTTATTTGAAAAACATTATAATGCTTTACTTTTGTTTGGATTTCATTTTAAACTCTGATTGAAATTCCCATCCTGATTGTTCACCATGGATCAATTCCCTATTCTCTGTTCATGTTTAATTATCCTTTTGGAATTTTCTGCTGAATTTAATCCCCCACGTAATGTTTTGCTAATGGAATTCCCCATCAGAATTTCCTTTTGTGTTCTTCCCTTGGATTCCAGGAATTCTTTTTTTAAAGTTCCATTAGGTATAGTTGGCTTCATTAATTCAGGTACACTTCACTGGAAGCTAAGATGTCTGACAGCTTTATTTTGTACCAGGTAACACTGTGTTTGGCAAAAGAGAAAATGTTGGCAACGCTGCACGTAAAATAAAGTACCTGATCTTGGAAACACGTGATCAAAGGTATTTGTATTAATTTTGAGAAGTGCTGTTATGCAAGTAACAATTATTTTTTTTTATGCAGAACTTCATGCAATCAATAAAAATGTTTATGAACACGTGTTTACAAGCTCAGTTACTTTATTTTTTCCTGTAAGCGTTGTCAATAGTTTCTCTATTGCTAGCAACAGCATTACTTGCTACAGTGTACAGCTGTCAGACATCAATTAGGTTACCTTGAAGTGTACCGGAATTAATGAAGGAAACTGTACCAAGGACATACCGACTGTACCTTGACTGTACCATAATCCCTTTTCTCCTGAAGAGTTTTTAATCTCTTGTCCCCTTATATGAAGAGGGTTTTTTCCCTTGTGCTTATCAACGAACCCTACTTAAAGGCCTTTTCAAGAAGTCCCAACTCTTGAGTGTTTTTTTTTTTTTTCTTTTTTTTTTTTTTTGCCAATATGTATGACGACATGTTTCTCTTTCTCTTTCTTTCTCTGTCCATTCTTGTTTTTCATAGTAGTATATAGCTTGTATGTTTAAGAACGAATTTATATATATATATATATATATATATATATATCCTTCTGGTTTTGATAATCAATAAAGATTGTACACCTAATTAATGAGTGGGATTATTGTTATTATTACTACTACTACTACTACTACTACTACTACTACTACTACTACTACTACTACTACTACTATCTAAGCTACAACCCTAGTTGGAAAAGCAAGATGCTATAACCCCAAGGGCTCCAACAGGGAAAATAGCCCAGTTAGGAAAGAAAATAAGAAATTAAATAAAGGTTATAAGAAGTAATGAACCAGTGAAATAGAATATTTAAAAAAAAAAAACATTAACAACATTAAAGCATATTTCCTATTTAAACTATAAAAGGACTTAAGTAGAAGTAAGTTTTCATAATTGCCTTCAAATATATCATTGTTAATTAGCTTCACAATTTTAGATAACACAATTGATTCCCTTTTTATGGTGATTTTTATCACTAACTGGTTATGATAGTTAAAATGTAGCAGACGATATTTTAGATTGATTACGTTGGTATTGCATCATTTATTTCCATCTGTTAAAGCGTCCGTCAAGTTTGACAGACGAGTCACTTATTAATTGTAATCATTGCCGCCAGTTATTGCTTGCTAATATATATTGAGTCCTATTGTGTTACACCTCAGGCTATTGGTTCCGATTTTCGAACAAACTACAATCGTTTGTTTGATACTGTCAATTGTTAAGGCGTTGCCCTTATTAGCTCTCTCTCTCTCTCTCTCTCTCTCTCTCTCTCTCTCTCTCTCTCCAATCATGGCTCTTTTTATTTCACTACTAAGCAAACAAGCCACACCCAGTATCCTCAGTCATGCTGATATTGCAATATTGCGTTTGCCAGCAATGTTATGTCTGAGCTGCGTGCCCGATATTTAAGACAGAGTCCGGATTTTTGAAAGCCCAAGATATTTTTGCACCTTTCATCAGCGCAAGCAGCTTTAAAACCTGATTTCTTATTATGCTCTATTTTGAGTCCCAGATTCAATGATGATGATTATTTTTTATTGGGGGAGTTAATGAGTGTGTGATGTGATTTTAATTGGTGCGTATTTTGTTGAGTGAATAGGGAAAGAAAAAATTTGAGAGAGAGAGAGAGAGAGAGAGAGAGAGAGAGAGAGAGAGAGAGAGATGCTGAATGATTTATTGGAGAGCGGTCACACTGCAGCAAGATGTTAGTTATATATGAGAGAGAGAGAGAGAGAGAGAGAGAGAGAGAGAGAGTAAATATTGCTTGCGTCACAAAGGTAAGATTAGGGACACAGCGAATGAGAGGTCTTTATTGAACGCAATTAGGATGTGAAGAATACTGCGACGGGAGACAGAGAGACAGAGGAAGACAGACAGATGAAATCCTTAATTAAGAACATCGATTTGATAGTGGTGAGACGGAGTGCTTATCTCGACACTCCCTTGCTAATCCACTTGTCCAATTTCTGGGAATTTCAGGACAGAAAAGCGATATTATTTCTCTCTCTCTCTCTCTCTCTCTCTCTCTCTCTCTCTCTCTCTCTCCTGAAGGACAGGAGAGAGAGGGCTTCATTTTGAAAGAAATGAAAGCCAGGTATTTCTCTCTCTCTCTCTCTCTCTCTCTCTCTCTCTCTCTCTCTCTCTCTCTCCTGAAGGACAGGAGAAAGGGGGCTTCATTTTGAAAGAAATGAATGCCAGGTATTCTTAGGTACGCTTGAGATGTCGGGAATAGATAGATAGTAGATAGATAGATGGGCTATAAGATGGATAGACACCATGGTATATCAGTTGTTTTCTTTTAGCTACTGTATGTTTGAATTTCGATGAAAATATTTTCCTGGAAGATATATTTTATATTTATGGTAGGTTTAATATGCCCTGATGTAACCTTATATATTTTTTTTGTGTCGTATGAGTTTAATTTAAATGCTACTAATTTAATGTAATGCTTATGATAAGTTCAGAATTGATATTTATTATAGTAACAGGAACTGTTTGTGCACTTAAGCACCATGAAGTGCTGTGTAAATGTACATCTACGTCTATAATTTTTATTTGTTATTTTTTTTCTATATAGAATTGTTGTAACAATATGGGAATGACCTTTTTAATGTAAGGAACAGTAAGAAGACAGACTGATCCAATTCCGATTGGAACCATAAACCTACTTCTTAGTAAAGGGTAAGGTTTCTGGAATATTGCAGAATAGAAGGTCGTCGTTGAAATTGTCGTTGTTGGGGCCTATTGGAAGTGTCCCTGCCTGGTGATTTTCCGGATTGGGTTTTGAGACCTGCTCAAGCTCGATAGTTTCTCTAGGGTTTTGACCTGTTGACCATGGCAATGTCACTCCCTTGCTTCTGCCATTCATGCGTGGTCTTTAAACTATAAACAACTGTACATGATTTAATGTCGTTACACGAAAACAATCATCAGTGACTACGAGAAATCACTTTGATTGCATCCAACGCTCGACCCCCGACGTGTTAATGTGTTCTGCAGAAGCTACCGAACGAGGGGAAAGTAACATGATTTTGAAATAAAGGGTTCAGCGGTTGAGAAACAGGAAAGGAATTACGTTAATTGAATTACAAAGTTATTTCTCCTGACTTTAATTGACAAGAAAAAAGTAATCACGCAGGAATGCACATTTTTGCGATTTATTTTTTTTCCTATTTCTTAATGTTATCTTTGAGGTCAGTGCTTTCATATCTTTTGATATATATTTTTATTAAGGGATTCTCTTTGCAAGGTATAATTATTTATAACGCCTTAATCTCCCCTATATAATTGAGCAGGTGTCTGGCTATATGTATATATGTATATATATTTTTCTTGTCACGATTAGGTCTACCTGTATCTCATTTAGGGGGAAGAGAGAGTAGTCATACCCAAGTGAGAAGGGGGTTGTGGGTACGTGTGTGTATAGCTATTTAAGTATTTAGCCGTCATTTTTGACGGATCGCGTACACTAGTCCTGTACAATTCTGGAATGCCATGTATGCCTGCTATCCACCAATTAAAACCTTATATATTAATTTGTAATGAAACATTCAAGTTATCAATGAACTTTAGTTATTTTAAAATAATTTTGTCCTAAGAAACGTCCATATAATATACGACTAGAATAAATTACGTTTTGCGAAAAGTTTTGTTGCGGGTATAAGCTTATTGCCTTCGCCAAATTAGAAGATTTTTCGAAGGGTATTATTATTATTATTATTATTACCTGCTAAGCTACAACCCTAGTTGGAAAAGCAAGATGCTATAAGCCCAGGGGCTCCAACAGGGAAAATAGCCCAGTGAGGAAAGGAAACAAGGAAAAATAAATAATTTTAAGAAGAGTAACATTAAAATAAATATTTCCTATATAAACTATAAAAACTTCAACAAAACAAGAGGAAGAGAAATAATATAGAATAATGTACCTGAGTGTACCCTCAAGCAAGAGAACTCTAACCCAAGACAGTGGAAGACTATGGTACAGAGGCTATGGCACTACACAAGACTAGAGAACAATGGTTTGATTTTGGAGTGTTCGTCTCCTAGAAGAGCTGTTTACCATAGCTAAAGTCTCTCTTCTACCCTTAACAAGAGGAAAGTGGCCACTGAACAATTACAGTGCAGAAACCCCTTCGGTGAAGAACTGTTTGGTAATCAGTGTTGTCAGGTGTATGAAGACAGAGGAGAATATGTAGAGAATAGGCTAGGCTATTCGGTGTGTGTATAGGCAAAAGGAAAATGAACCGTAACCAGAGAGAAGGATCCAATGTAGTACTGCCTGGCCAGTCAAAAGTCCCCATATGTCTCTAGTGGTAGTATTTCAACGTATTTACCCCAGTTTGTTTCTTAGTTTATTTATTTGTTTGTGAGCCACTTCATTTTGCGTATTGTTTTCTTCTGATTATGTACGCGTGCTGGTTTTAGTTATTGTGTGAATTATAGAGAATTGTTGCAGTTTAATACATGTGGCTACTGATCCTATTATTATTATTATTATTATTATTATTATTATTATTATTATTATTGTTGTTGTTGTTGTTGTTGTTTTTTGTTATTAGTTTTATTAATAATACAAGCTAAGCTACAGCCCTAGTTGGAAAAGCAGGATGTTATAAGTCCAAGGACTCCAACAGAGAAAAATAGCCCCGTGAGGAAAGAAACAAGAGATGTAATGAACAATCAAAGAAAAACATTTTAAGGACAGTAACAACATTAAATTAGATCTTTCATATATAAACTTTAAAAAACTTTAAAAAAAAAGACAAGAGAAGGGAAATTAAGATAGAATAGTGTTCCTGAGTGTACCCTCAAGCAAAGGACTCTAGTATTAAACAAGTTTTAACTCTACCATGCGCTATACTGCTTTATGAAAATGTTTGTGCTACAGTCTCTCAAGCTTTTGCCTTTCAAAGAGACAGCGAGCCGGGTGACATTTCGAGGAGTAATTTGGAAATGCTGTTCTGACAAGTGACAGGTGGCACAGTTAACGAACTGGGCTGTACCTGTCAGTCATAACTACGTCCCCTGTCAAAGACATGCTTCAATCGGAAATGAATGTCCGAAGTGTTTGGTGTAGCATTTGTTAATAAACATCTTGAAATCGTAGTTGAGACCCAAGATCTATAAACGTTTACAGCTGAAGTGTATGGAACTTCCTGTTGGTATAACTAGCCTATATCAGTATTATTACTACTACTACTACTACTACTACTACTACTACTACTACTACTACTACTACTACTACTACTACTACTACTACTACTACTAGCTAAGCTACAACCCTGGTTGGAAAAGCAGGATGCTATAAACCCAAGGTCGGAGTCAATGATTCCTGTTAGGATTCCTGAAAACTTTAAATCAATCGATGCTATAAACCCAAGGGCTAGAACAGGGAAAAATAGCCCAGTGAGGAAAGAAAATAAGGAAATAAACTACAAGAAAAGTAATGAACAGTTAGTCCATTTATTACATATATTGATGAAAGGAACTAAGGTTTGCTGAAAGTAAAAAAAGATATGAGATATCTTGTTATATAAGGCCTATAGCTGTTTCTGTGGATACTTTTCATTGTTGTAAAATAGATATGAGATATCTTGCTATATATAGACGTTTTATATATATATATTTATATACATATATATATATATATATATATACATATATATATATGTATATATTATATATATAAATTAATATATATATACGTATATATGTATATAAGAGAGAGAGAGAGAGAGAGAGAGAGAGAGAGAGGGCTGTTTCTGTTGATACTGTTAATTACCGTACTGTTTTCATAGGAAAGATTTATTCTCGTTAGTAATGAATATTTAGATTTCACAGTTAAATCTAAACTGATTAGTTACCCGGAAATCTTTGTGTTTTACTGATATACATTGGAGGAATCCCATCCTTCTTTTATGTTATTGATGTATATGACGCAATTAATAGAGATCTGTACTTTTCCTGGCTAGTCCAGTAGTAACGTATTTGCCTAGCATTTGCATGGCAGCAGATCGATCCCCGCCCGGAACTGTGAGTTTAAACTGTTTTACTGGGGAGGTCACTGCTGTGATTGGCATCGCAGTGGGGCGTTGGGCTTGCCTGGTTGACGTTCTGGTGAGCAACTATTCTGATGAAACTGGAAACCAGACACCTTTAACCCTCAACAACGCTTGGGTTTTGCTTTTGTTAATAAATGTAACGTTCTGGTCTTAACAGTTAGTAGTTAAGATCTGGAATTAAATGTGATACGAATCAGGGCTATTTTTTCCATATATAAAGAACTGATATTTATTGTCGTATCCGACGACTGGTCATTGCCAATATTTGTATTGACGTTTAATTTGACTAATTTGGAAGGGATTCGTGTCATTCGCTTCCGTCTTTACAATATTAAGATTAAAAGGGACGAGTAACGTATGTTCCATGGAAATAAGTTTTTTTCCAGTAATTTTGGGTATATATAGAGAGTAGATGTCCCTTTTTTGTTTTGTTTAATTTGTTGATGTCGGCTACCCTCCAAAATTGGGGGAAGTGCCTTGGTATATGTATGTATATAACTCACATTTGCGATTAAGTTTCGAGATAAAAATTTGTGAACCAACTGTTGAATCTTGTTATTTTGAACAAGATTCACAATAAATACTTATAGTTGTTCATTATCAGAATTTTAAAGTTTGATGAAGAGAGAAGAGATTTGATTGAAGGCATTGGAGAGGACGCATCAGGCAACCGACCCTTAATTTAGGGATAACGGTGGGGAAAGAAGAAGAGGAAGAAAAAATATCATCAGAATTTGGAGCGAATAGTTTTAAGATCCTTTAGGATTGCTAGACTTTAATATCCTTCAGACGTTAATCGGTTTTCAAGTTTAGTAACGGTGGGAAAGAAGATCAGAATTTTAAGACAACGAATAGCTCTTAAGATTCTAAAACTCATGAGATTGACTTATTATTATTATTATTATTATTATTATTATTATTATTATTATTATTATTATTATCAATAATAATAATAATAATAATAATAATAATAATGATTATTATTATTGTTTTTATTATTATTATTATTATTATTATTATTATTATTATTATTGTTATCAATAATAATAATAATAATAATTATTATTATTATTATTGTTTTTATTATTATTATTATTATTATTATTAATATTTTTATTATTATTAATAATGATAATAATGATAATTATTATTATTATTTTATTATTATTATTATTAGTATCATTATTATTACTTCTTTCAGACTTTAATCAATTCCAAGTTCAATGAATAAAAACTCAAGATGGTGTAAAACCTGTTAAACGTAGCTACTGGGCCCAAATTGCCTTCTCAAGTCATGTTATTTACGAGCTGCTGTGATAAGCTCGCCACTAAAGTATCACCGATAAGGGCATAAAATAAAAAAAGTTATCGAGAAGAGCTGCTTTATAGTGACAAGATTAACTCATCTTGATTTTTTCTATTAAGGTGACGAGGTAATAAGGAACCTTGTGTATACTGATATACCATTCTTTGGTATCTCCTTCTATTTTTATGTTTCTCGTGTTTAAAGTACTATTTTCTTTTGATGATTTGAAATGTCTGATGAATACCTGGTTGTCATTATTGATGCTTCTGACATTAGTATTAATATTTGTGTTGTTTATTAATATTCATTGTTGAAAATCGAAATGTTAACCATTTTTTTTTTAATACGGCTCTTTTGATAAAATGATAATTGTACATATTAATATTCATTGGCGAAATAGGCACTTTTTTTTTCTTTTTTTTTTCAGATATAGCCCTTTTGATAAAATAAAAATTGTACATTTTAATGACACAAACGGATTATTTTATCACATTTTATTGCAGATACGGCCCCTTTTAATAAAAAGAACATTAATTATACATTTTAATTTGTGCCACTAACTATTTATTTTATGACAAGAAAACATATGGTCTTGGTCTCTTGGTTTTAACCCGAATACTTTCTCTCCCGCTTTTACGACTAGTGCTAAACTAACCCTTCCTTTAAATGGGTCGTGGTGGACACAAGTTGCGCGCGAAACGCCTCCCTGTAGGTGTGAAGTTCGATGGGCGGCGACAGTGCCTTTTAGGCGAGTTAGCCTCCCCCCTTCCCCTTTTTGTAAGAGGTTCAGTCATAACTGAATGGGCGTTGAAAATGCATGAATCCTTTCCTCTGGAACTGCCCACCTTCTTATGAGCGTGTGTCTTTGTCACACACACACACACACACACACACACACACACTATATATATATATATATATTTATATATATATATATATATATATATATATATATATATATAATATATATATATATATATATATATATATACTTACTATTCATATTTAGGAAATTGGGGTGCTCTTTCTTTCAATTTCTTTATTTCATATTTCATCATTTATTTGATAAAAATTTTGTTTTGTTCTTTTACTAATGCTAAGGTCCGTTTCTGTAGTTTGGCATGTTAACATATTAAGGATATTGTTGTATTATTATTTAGAAGTCTTGAGAGAGAGAGAGAGAGAGAGAGAGAGAGAGAGAGAGAGAGAGAGAGAGAGAGAGAGAGAGAGAGAGAGAGAGAGAGAGAGAGAGATTCTTATCATGACGTTTCCTTGGAAATTTCTTAAATAGATTATTTTGAGTAACCCATGAAATAGAAAACATAAACAAACAAACAAACAAAATTTTACATTGTAAACATCCAAACAAAATCCAGACAGACAAACCTGTTTTATAAAAAACCATGAGCTCACGTATGTGGCTTACAAAGTTGCTCCCTGATATGGCTATCCATTTCATCATATTGTATAGGAGCCACCACGAAGCGTCTCGTGGATTGTCAAGCGTTTATGAGAAGGAAATGCCAGTGAGTAGAATCCTTGTTGGTGATGCAAGGATCTTATTTGCTATGCAAAGTCCTAATGGAGAGCACGTGAAGGGAAGCTCTTTCGATCGCTTTACTTATAGAGGGATGAGATACGGAGGTATGGTTGCGTAAAAGGTGGCATTGATGAGTTGGAATTATTATTATTATTATTATTATTATTATTATTATTATTATTATTATTATTATTATTATTATTATTATTAGCTAAGCTACAATCCTAGTTAGAAAAGTAGGATGCTATTAGCCCAAGGCCTCCAACAGGGGAAAATAGCCCAGTGTGGAAAGGAAATAAATGAATTATATAAGAAGTAATGAACTATTGAAATAAAATATTTTAAAAACATTAACAACATCAAAACAGATATTTCATAAATAAACTATAAAAATACTTATGTCAGCCTATTCAACATAAAAACATTTGCTGCAAGTTTGAACTTTTGAAGTTCTACTGATTCAACTACCCGGTTAGGAAGATGTTTCCACAACTTGGTCACAGCTGGAATAAAACTTCCAGAGTACTGTGTGGTATTGAACCTCATGACGTAGAAGGCCTGACTATTAGAATTATAGGGGGAAGAGATACGGAGGTGAGTATGGTTGCATAAAAGCTGCCATTGATGAGTTGGAATTGCAGTGGTTCAACGCGTCTTGTAGTGGACGAATTAGCTTTTTTTTTTTTTTTTTTTTTTTTTTTTTTTTTTTTTTTTTTTTTTTTTTTTTTTTAAATAGGTCCAGATGGAGGTCTTGTGAAAGAGGTTTTTGTTAAATGGCGAAGAGCACAGGTGGGGCTGGGGGTGGAGACATAAAGATGCTGTTGATAAATTCAACCGCAGTGCTTCTCTCTCTCTCTCTCTCTCTCTCTCTCTCTCTCTCTCTCTGCAGACGAATCAGATTTTCATGTCGTTCAAAGGTTTCTTGTACTTTCTGCACGTGCAGGTTGAGAACATAATGGAGTTGGTATACCGTACTTAGTTTAATCTTTTTTTCTCTTTCGCTCTTCTTGGGTCTTCCTCTTGTTCCCTAACCGATTCTCTCTCATCTTTCAGTTTGCCAAGTATAGTAGTTTGTTTTGTACGTGTTTGGATAAGGTTTTTTGTTAAAGAAAATTTTAGAATCCTTTTATTTGTCAATAATACGTTAAAGTAAATTTACTTATAGATAATCCATTAAAATTCGTACTATCCATTTCATGTCACAATTTGTTTCAATGTGGATGTGTCGATTCCTGTTTTATATTTATTTGTTAAGAAAAATATAAGAATAATGATTTTTTTATCAAAGACCATTGGGAGTTAATATACTTAACCTTAAGAATACATACTTCTTTTTTAAATGTATCAGTCATTATTATGTAAAAAAACTATAGCAGCTCAGTAAGTAAACGTGAGAGAGAGAGAGAGAGAGAGAGAGAGAGAGAGAGAGAGAGAGAGATGGGTCCGATTCAATTGATTTGTGAATAAGACTTAATGCTTAGGATCTGCACGGATCTCAAGCGAACAGCTGAGCCCTTGAAATGTTCCCCCAAAGGTATTCACCGGGCGTTAAGGTAAATGAACAGTTTCCGTTCATGTTCTGCTGATGTTGATTGTACAATAACAACCTTACAAACTTCCACTTGCGTTTGTTTATGGTCTTTCTATGTCAGTTAACACCTGCTAATTATTTAGCTTGTCAATCCATCGTCTTTTCTTCCTTCCCCTGCTTCTTTTGCAATAGTAAATAGTTTTCGTTCACATTCAGTTTTCTTTTATTTGTTTGACTTTTATTTAATGTTTTCTATGTTCTTAGATATTTAGACACAAGAAGCAAGCATACATGCCTTCTCCACTTGTACACTTTGTTTAGATGCCGAATTTTTATTGAAGATATAACCCTCAATTTTTCTTTCATAAATTTGATTTAAAAGATTCTACTGTTGAATTCTTAACTCGATTTTTCATTACTGGGAGAAACTTGAATTACTTGAGTAGTTTATAGGTTATTAAAACAGCAGGCATATCAAAGAACTTGTCTTTAAATTATCTAGCTAGCAACAAAATGTTTTGAAAGGTCAATATCGACTTTCTCAAACTATTTTTTTTTCTAGGGATCAGACAAAATATTTTATTCTTCCTTTGTTTCCATTTGTTCACTATTCACCTTTCTATTGTGAATATCCTTTATTAGATATTAATAGTAGAATTAAATATGAATTCTTATGTCAGATTTTACTCGTTCTCATATATCTCATTTTGATAAAACAATTAGAAGTATTGGAAGTTCAGTCCTGCGTCATAAACTGCATATAGTATTAAAAAATCACAAAAGGAAGCAGTCATTTGTTTGGTAAATTTAAATTTACAGATTTTTCTCTTGCACGTTATGTATGATGATTACTGTAATTTTTGTACAGTATTTAGTTTGATTTACATTTCCATCGTTGGAAAATGTTCAGTGAATTTACAGATTTATTTATGCATCATGAATGATTGATTGATTAGGAGTTATCTGGCATCCGGACATGTAAGGTCATTGACGCCGAATTATGTATAATGATTACTGTAATTGATGTAGATTATATAAATTTAATTGCATTTATATGCAATTATATTTCCATATTTGGAAGATTTTCAGTGTTTTCGATGGGAAGACCTAAAATAGCACCTTTGCGAATGGAGACTATAAGAAAACTATCTATTCTTTCTCCCTACGTGTCGACAAAACAACTTTGTAAAGGCTTAAAGGCCGCTCATGAATGGCAGGGGCAAGGGACAGTGACATTTCCATAGCAAGCTGGACAATGCCCTAGAGACTGACCATATATACATGTGATCAGCGCCCAAGCCTCCTCTTCACTCAAGATGGACCAAGGAAGGCTAGGCAATGGCTGCTGATGACTCAGTAGATAGACTTACAGACTCCCCTGAAGCCCCCATCCTTAGCCCACAAGGATGGTGAGATTACAGCGACCAAAGGAACCAACGAGTTTGAGCGGGACTCGTACCCAAGTCTGGCGTTCACCAGTCAGGGACGTTACCACATCGGCCACCACAACCCAATAATCACGCCTATAAAGGATTTGCAAAACATCCTGTATAACTGATGTTTCCTGGTGTTGAGACAAAGACTCAACGAGCGTCTCCAATCAGGTACCACGAAAGAAAAGCATTTATAGATTCTACACTCCTCACTCGCTCATACTCCACCCCTCGGGCACTTGGTCCCCCAAGACGACAATGGCACTGTCATTGTCAGATAACGCCTCGTTATTCCCAATTTTCCATTCAAGTGGTCCTTATTCGCTCACGCTAGATAACTCTCAATCGCCCAACTCTCTTGCTGGTTCTCCTTTGGGTTTGGTTGGGTTTTTATTTATGTTTTACTCTATTCGCCATTTTTACCTCCGTCAACGAAGTTGGAAGGAGGTTATGATTTACCCCTTGTTTGTGTTTGTTTGTGTGCGTGTGTGTGTTTGCTGCTTCTCCTTTGATTTTAGTACCTCCGCCAACGAAGTTGGAAGGAGGTTAGGATTTATCACCTGCTTGTGTGTGTGTTTGTTTGTTTGTTAACAGCTTCACGGCCACAATTTTAATCGTAGTGTAATGAAACTTACAGGGATTACCTTTTATGTAAAAAGCTGGAAATTATTAAATTTTGGAAGGTCAAGGCCAAAGGTCAAGGTCAAGCAAAATGTCCAATTCTTGTAATCGTCCATAAGTTTGGACATCTTTGTCACAGAGACTTCAAACTTGGTTCATAATTAAGTGTATGATTATCTACGCCAATTAATACGTGTTAAGGTCAAAGGCCAAGGTCGAGAAATAAGCTACCGCGGCGGAGGTCTGCGCTCTACTGAGTGCCCTTCTAGTTTTTATGTTTGATTGTTTATCGTTCCATGCATTTCGTGTGTTTTAATGTTTTCATTGCTAGTGTACCATGATTTATTTTTACCTTCTTTATACTCTATTTGAATAGATTCGACTTATTAAGTCAAGTCAAATGACGATGTTTTAGTTCTTTTTGTTATTAGCTTAGTCTTGGAATCTCTGATTTTTCCATGCGATTATATATAATTTATTTGCATGGAATTTTCATTATGTTTATTTTGATTTTCTATTTTTGAAACGTAACTTTAGTTATTTCAATAATTATTTTTTTTCTCTAAGAGTATGCTATTTACGTTTTCGAGCTGCTAAATCATGAATCGACAATTATAAGTTGATATCTAGTTTTGCTATGGTATCTTTGGTGGTGTTAATTAGCAATATCTTTTCAGCGTTGGTAGTAACATTTGAATATCTTTCTCTTTTTACAAAAACTTTTATGTATTTTTTTTATTGAACTTAATACCTCCACCCGTACTAAAAATAAAAAGAAACCAGAATGTTTTAGGAGATTTTGATGAGTTCTATTTTTATTTTTATTTTTAATAGGTTTG
>NC_090730.1:6454972-6459972 GCF_036898095.1 Palaemon carinicauda | reverse complement strand
TCGTCTCTCAAAGGGTTAACTAGAGCAAAATAATTGTTGAAAATCTATTGTGCAGCCAACAAAATCGTGTTGACACGAGACTAGTTACTGATGGTTTCAAATTATTGAAACCTAGATATGTCTACAGTAGGCTCTAGAACCTTTAAATATGCGTCTCGAGACTACAATAAGCTCCCACGAAAGATTGAAGAATTCAAGAGAAACTAGGGGACTTTCTTGTTATGTAAGTGCTTCGATAGTGACAATTTAAGAATAAACGAGCTGTATGCGGTGTGAAATGTTGAATGCTTTCGAACGAACATGATAAAATGACTGTGTAGGTCCTGTAGATAGTAGAGTTCCCCTGCTGTATAGGACCAGAAAACAGCCTTAAAGTAAAGTAAAAGTACTTTCTTCATGGTAGGAGTGGGACTTTTGCTATAGTAAGCAGCTCTTCTATGAGAACAATCCAAAATCAAACCATTGTTCTCTAGTCTTAGGTAGTGACATAGCCTCTGTACCATGTTCTTCCACTACCTTAGGTTAGAGTTCTCTTTCTTAAGGGTACATTCGGGCACATTATTCTATCTTATATCTCTTCCTTTTTTTTCTTTTTTTGAAGTTTTCTTAGTTTATATATGAAAGATCTATTTTAATGCTGTTCATCATCATCTCCTCCTACTCCTGTTGACGCGAAGGGCCTCGGTTAGATTTCGCCAGTCGTCTCTATCTTTAATGTTGTTACTATTCTTAAAATATTCTGTTTTAATTATTCATTGCTTCTTTTGTAGTTTATGTTTTCCTTGTTTCCTTTCTTCACTTGGCTATTTTAGCCTCTTGGCTAGTACAGTGGTAACGTGTTTGCCTAGCATTCGCATAGCGGCAGATCGATCCCCGCCCGGGACCGTTAATTTAAGTTGTGGTTGGGCACCATAGTGAGGGAATTGGGCTTGCCTGGCTGACGTTCTGGTGAGTATCTATTCAGGTGACACTGGAACTGAGACCAGACCCCTTTAACCTTTTAACCTTTATTTTTCCCTGCTTTTCCAACCAGGATTAACCATAGCTAGTAATAATAATGATATTGCTTGTATATGTTTTATCAGGAAATGCTAGTTTTTAATGTTTATCTTTAGTTCTGCTTTGATTAGTTTCTAAGGTTTCTGTTTTATGACATGTTTGGTATGTGGTCATGTTCCTTCAGGAACGTCTTTTCTTTAGAAGAATGATAAAAGAATATATTCTATATGATAAGTATTTACAATAATGTTTTCATATTAGATATTTATAATCAATAACTTTCAACTTAAGAAATGAGGTGTTTGATAAATAAATTTATTTTAGCTACCCTTTTCTTTGTAAATAGAGATTATCTAGGAACACGATAAGAATCTGTTTGTAGAATTAACTTAAGGTGTTGATACATATTAAAATAATTCAATTTGTTACTTAAAGAACGTATGTAAATGGATCTGATTAGTTTAGAAATGGGTTAAGATGCAGTGTCTGTGACGTATCAAACGCTACTTTTTTTCTCTCTCTCTTTTTGTTTGCTGATATGCATGTTATCATCATTATTAAGCGATAATACTCTTGCGATTTTATTACCCAGACCTTAGAGCTCTGTGGTCAACCTGCTGAGTGATGTTTGTACTATATCACTGATATTATTGCATATCTCATCTTTTTTGCTGATATCAAAAGTGTAAGATCACTGTACCCCTACTGTAACTGTATATGGCTTTTGCTGAAATAAAGATTATTATTATTATTATTATTATTATTATTATTATTATTATTATTATTATTATTACATAGGCAAAAGTTTTTTTTTTCTCTACCTGGGTCTTCTTGGCACAACGGTATCTAGTAGTTAGTCGACCTTTGCTGGTCGACAATGGCTTCATGAGAGAGAGAGAGAGAGAGAGAGAGAGAGAGAGAGAGAGAGAGAAAAAAAATAAAACCAGACTTTAGTGTTCCCTATTCAAAGTGGGTATGCACTATCCACTCGACTTGGTAATTCTTAGTGCACCAGGTGAAACCATATGTAAGATTCTCTCTCTCTCTCTCTCTCTCTCTCTCTCTCTCTCTCTCTCTCTCTCTCTCTCTCTCTCTCTCTCTCTCTCTCTCTCTCTCAGACCAATAAAACTGTGATTTACCTAATTGTTTTTATTTTTACTCTGATTTGCCTTTTATTGAGCGCAATGTTCTTCAATATATGTGTAATATCTACAGTTACTATACCTTATGCACTTTGATGTATATATGAATAATGAGAGAGAGAGAGAGAGAGAGAGAGAGAGAGAGAGAGAGAGAGAGACCTACGTAAAAGTAAATCGCCTTGTTTTAATTACAGTCCCTGTTAGTCATGTCCTCCGCTCCTCCTCGGGTAATCATTCCATGTTTCCTTCTTTATTAGCTTACGGGAAACAAAGAAAGATAGCCATCGAGGGCTTGGACGCAATAGGGTCTCTGCAGGAGGGAAAGCTGCCTTAGGGTTAGCTAATGTGCGTATCAGAAGGTGCGGCCGTGTGCGTACATAGGGGGGAAGGGGGCTGTACGCATTTGGAGTGATCAGGTGGGCACTGTTGAGAGAGAGAGGAGAGAGAGAGAGAGAGAGAGAGAGAAATAAGAATGTGGTTAAACGAAGATATTTTTTTGTGGGGGGGGGTGTCTTTACCCTAAAAGGGGGTTAGGGAGAGTCTTTACCCTAAAAGGAGCTGATAAGGTGAACCTTTCTGGTTTGGCCTTTTCTTTGGTTAAGTAGTTTTCGGATAGAATCATTTTTGGAGACGTTGAATTTCTTGATTTTTAGATGCATTTTGGTTACTGTAACTTTGAAATCGATTTTTGTGTGATTGTTGTTTATGATATGAAAAAAAAAATATAGAAAAAGCTTATTTTATTGGAAATTATGAGAAAAGCTTTTTGCAGAAAAAAAAACTTATTTTAATAGATATGATGAATGTCATGGTTTGGGGCGTTGTTTATTTTTTTAGAATCTGATCTCGTTTGAAACTATTTATTTTGATATAGAGAAATCATAAACTTATTTAGAAATTTATTTTAAATTCAATCAGAATGATATTGACTAATTCCTAGACTTTTGTCCGATATTTTAAATGAAAAATAATTTGTAATATACTGTAGTCTGTTCCCTAGGTTAATTATTCAATTAATTTCCCGTCTATTTCAGTTACTAAATATTAATCTTCCATAACGTGGTAATATACTGTTATCTGTTCCCAAGGTTAATTTTTAAATGATTTTCCCGTCTATATTTCATTTACTAAATATTAATCTTTCATCATCATTTGAAATTAATATGGAGATATACAATGGCTTTAACAATTTATTCTTCAACTGAACAATGTATATACCCTTTCTTCCATTAATATTCATACATTCATTCATTTGACGGATGCTTATGTCATCCATAACTTTACAGGTATGGCTCAGGTGACAGTGTTATGGTCTCAGCCTAATTGACTTGTCCGGACGCCCTCCTTGACTTTGACCATCTTACTGTCTCTGTTACCTCTTTGGCGTCCAGAAAATTACCTTTGGCTTATCCCTGTTTTCTATATATTTTACTTTATTTCGTGTGGGTTGTGGTGGTTGGCGTGTGGCGGGTTTGGGTGGTATATATATATATATATATATGTATGTATGTATGTATGTATGTATATATATATATATATATATATGAGTGTGTGTGTTTGTGGGCGTATTTACTTTTAGGTATAAATATAAATATACGAATAAATACATATGTACACAATACATTATATATGTATGCATATATGTGTAGGCCTACATATATTTATTCGTATGATTATATGTATACATACAAAAAATCCACACAAACATATACATATATGAATATATATATATATATATATATATATATGTATGTTTATAAAAAATGTATATAAATTGTTCGTGTATTAATATTTTTACCTAAAACTAAACACACATACTGTATATATTTTATATCTGTGTGTGTTTGAACGTGTGTACCGTATATTTATAGCTTGGTTGCTGTGTTCAGTGCCAGTTCATTTCTTTAACAGCGAAGTAACTGAAAAAGTTTTCTCACTATTTTCCTCTACGATTGTTTTAACCTTCGTTTTTTTATACGAGGGTTATTGTTTACTCTCGGGTTAGGCCTTACTCTTTTTCTCTTTCCCTTCGTCTTCAAGCTGCCCATATGAACGAGTCCCTATGTATAGCCCTATACATGTGTTGGGGTTTGGTTATGTACATATTTGCACTTATAGATAGCAAGCACTTTATGTATAGATTTAAAACTCGGCCATTTATGTGCTTCATTTCTTTAAGGACCTTAGTTGTAGATTGATTTCCTTTTTATTCAGGTAGGGTTGTGGTGGCCGATGTGGTAACGTCCCTGACTGGTGAACGCCAGACTGGGGTTCGAGTTCCGCTCAAACTCGTTGGTTCCTTTGGTCACTGCAACCTCACTGTGAGCTAAGGATGGGGTTTGGGGAAGACTATTGTTCTATTTGCTGAGTCATCAGCAGCCATTACCTCACTCTCCTTGGTCCTAGCTTTGTGGAGATGGGGCTTGGGTGCTGATCATATATAATATGGTCAGTCTCTAGGGCATTATCCTGCTTGATAGGGCAATCTCGTTATCCCTTGCTCCTGCCATTCATGAGCGAAAAAAAGTTTCGAGCATCAGCAACTTATCTTGGTCACGTGATCTTTTTATTTTTTTTATTTTTGCCAACCAAATCTGATGTCAAGCAAATTTCGTTACGACTTCATTACTTCTTTTTGTGTATATTAATATGAAAATTATCAACCGGTTCATTTCGAGTAAGAAAAACATATCTTTCTGACTATTTGTTTATATACAACTTTCAGAGACACTTTCCTCTCGGAGTTTTTCGCATTGAAATTCTAAATATATTTGCAGTGTGTTCGGGTGTAAACACAAGGACATAGGGATAAAAAGCATTCTCGGGTTGTAGTGGCCTAATGGAAACTCCCCTGCCTGG
>NC_090730.1:6425799-6450799 GCF_036898095.1 Palaemon carinicauda | reverse complement strand
TGAAGAGAGAGAGAGAGAGAGAGAGAGAGAGAGAGAGAGAGACCTACGTAAAAGTAAATCGCCTTGTTTTTAATTACAGTCCCTGTTAGTCATGTCCTCCGCTCCTCCTCGGGTAATCATTCCATGTTTCCTTCTTTATTAGCTTACGGGAAACAAAGAAAGATAGCCATCGAGGGCTTGGACGCAATAGGGTCTCTGCAGGAGGGGAAAGCTGCCTTAGGGTTAGCTAATGTGCGTATCAGAAGGTGCGGCCGTGTGCGTACATAGGGGGAGGGGGGCTGTACGCATTTGGAGTGATCAGGTGGGCACTGTTGCCTGGGAGAGAGAGGAGAGAGAGAGAGAGAGAGAGAGAGAGAAATAAGAATGTGGTTAAACGAAGATTTTTTTTTGGGGGGGGGGAGTGGGTGTCTTCACCCTAAAAGGGGGTTAGGGAGAGTCTTTACCCTAAAAGGAGCTGATAAGGTGAACCTTTCTGGTTTGGCCTTTTCTTTGGTTAAGTAGTTTTCGGATAGAATCATTTTTGGAGACGTTGAATTCTTGATTTTTAGATGCATTTTGGTTACTGTAACTTTGAAATCGATTTTTGTGTGATTGTTGTTTATGATATGAAAAAAAAAAAATTATAGAAAAAGCTTATTTTATTGGAAATTATGAGAAAAGCTTTTTGCAGAAAAAAAAAACTTATTTTAATAGATATGATGAATGTCATGGTTTGGGGCGTTGTTTATTTTTTTAGAATCTGATCTCGTTTGAAACTATTTATTTTGATATAGAGGAATCATAAACTTATTTAGAAATTTATTTTAAATTCAATCAGAATGATATTGACTAATTTCTAGACTTTTGTCCGATATTTTAAATGAAAAATAATTTGTAATATACTGTAGTCTGTTCCCTAGGTTAATTATTCAATTAATTTCCCGTCTATTTCAGTTACTAAATATTAATCTTCCATAACGTGGTAATATACTGTTATCTGTTCCCAAGGTTAATTTTTAAATGATTTTCCCGTCTATATTTCATTTACTAAATATTAATCTTCCATCATCATTTGAAATTAATATGGAGATATACAATGGCTTTAACAATTTATTCTTCAACTGAACAATATATATACCCTTTCAATCCATTAATATCCATACATCCATTCATTTGACGGATGCTTATGTCATCCATAACTTTACAGGTAGGGCTCAGGTGACAGTGTTATGGTCTCAGCCTAATTGACTTGTCCGGACGCCCTCCTTGACTTTGACCATCTTACTGTCTCTGTTACCCTCTTTGGCGTCCAGAAAAATTACCTTTGGCTTATCCCTGTTTTCTATACATTTTACTTTATTTCGTGTGGGTTATGGTGGTTGGCGTGTGGCGGGTGTGGGTGATTATATATATATATATATATATATATTATATATATATATATATGTATGTATATATATATGTATATATATATATATATATGAGTGTGTGTGTTTGTGGGCGTATTTACTTTTAGGTATAAATATAAATATACGAATAAATACATATGTACACAAATACATTATATATGTATGCATATATGTGTAGGCCTACATATATTTATTCGTATGATTATATGTATACATACAAAAATCCACACAAACATATACATATATGAATATATATATATATATATATATATGTATGTTTATAAAAAATGTATATAAATTGTTCGTGTATTAATATTTTTACCCTAAAACTAAACACACATACTGTATATATTTTATATCTGTGTGTGTTTGAAACGTGTGTACCGTATATTTATAGCTTGGTTGCTGTGTTCAGTGGCAGTTCATTTCTTTAAACAGCGAAGTAACTGAAAAAGTTTTCTCACTATTTTCCTCTACGATTGTTTTAACCTTCGTTTTTTTATACGAGGGTTATTGTTTACTCTCGGGTTAGGCCTTACTCTTTTTCTCTTTCCCTTCGTCTTCAAGCTGCCCATATGAACGAGTCCCTATGTATAGCCCTATACATGTGTTGGGATTTGTGTATGTACATATTTGCACTTATAGATAGCAAGCACTTTATGTATAGATTTAAAACCCGTCCATTTATGTGCTTCATTTCTTTAGGGAATTTAGTGCAGGATTGATTTCCTTTCTATCCAGGCAGGATTATGGTGGCCGATGTGGTAACGTCCCTGACTGGTGAACTCCAGACTGGGGTTCGAGTTCCGCTCAAACTCGTTGGTTCCTTTGGTCACTGCAACCTCACTAACCTTGTGAACTAATGATGGGGGTTTTGGGAAGACTATTGCTCTATCTGCTGAGTCATCAGCAGCCATTGCTTGGCCCTCCTTGGTCCTAGCTTTGTGGAGATGGGGCTTAGGTGCTGATCATATATAATATGGTCAGTCTCTAGGGCATTGTCCTGCTTGATAGGGCAATCTCGTTATCCTTTGCTCCTGCCATTCATGAGCGAAAAAAAGTTTCGAGCATCAGCAACTTATCTTGGTCACGTTATCTTTTTTTATTTTTTTTATTTTTGCCAACCAAATCTGATGTCAAGCAAATTTCGTTACGACTTCATTACTTCGTTTTGTGTATATTAATGTGAAAATTATAAACCGGTTCATTTCGAGTAAAAAGAACATATCTTTCTGACTATTTGCTTATATACAACTTTCAGAGACACTTTCCTCTCGGAGTTTTTCGCATTGAAATTCTAAATATATTTGCATTGTGTTGGGATGTAAACACAAGGACACAGGGATAAAAAGCATTTTAGGGTTGTAGTGGCCTAATGGAAACTCCCCTGCCTGTTGTTTTGCCTGACTCGGGTTAGAGACCCGCTCAAGCCCAATAGTTTCTTTAGTGTCAGCAACCTCACTATCCTTGCGAGCAAGGGATGGAGGGTTTGGAGTAGCCTGTGTGTCAACCTGCTTAGTTATTATCAGCAGCCATTACCTGGCCCTCCCTGGTCCTAGCTTGCATGGAGAAGGGTTTGGACACTGATCATGTATATATGTATATATATATATATATATATATATACATACATATATAAATACATATATATATAATATATATATATGGTTAGTCTCTAGGACATTGCTAGTGTCCCTTGCCTCTGCCATTCATGAGTGATCTTCAAACGTTTAAAGTTTAAACAGTTTCAGGTAAAGGATAATAAGATCTCAGCGTTAACCTTAAGAATTAAGGCCGTTTTGCTCTCTGGTTTGTCATTCCCTTTACTGCTAGAAAATACAGTGGAGGAGGAAAATTATTAATTAATAATTTACTGTTTACTATATGTAAATGAGATCATGGTGAGGGGTAGATGGGGATGGTTCCCCAAGAGAGATTAGCCCACCAAACTTTCAACTGGTCTCCACAAGGTACTAGTAGTGTTGGAAGAACCAGGCCTACATGGCTATGGAGAACTATTGATTTAAAAGATCAAGATGGAGACGACTGGCGAAATCTAACATTGTGTCAATAGGCGTAGGAGATGATGATGATGATGATAACGTTTGTATATTATCTTGCATCAAGTTAGTGATATTATTGATTGATAAGCAAGCCCCCATAATTACCTTTAAGGCCTGTGTATAAATAGAACAGGTCATTAACCCGAAAAAATAAGTATAATTTTGTTATTCTATATCATAGAAAGATTATAAATCTTTTATGAAGTTTCGGCTTTATTTGTTATCTACCTCCAACCGAAATTAATTTTGTTATGTAAGCAATCAAACAAACAGATATTGTTTTTGTTGTGCCGGTGGTACCACAACGATTTTGCCTTCGATCCTTTTAATAATTATGTAAATCAAGAAGCCACGTGAATAAAATTGTTTTTTTTTTCACTGGCAACAAAAACAGGCTTATTACGTTGAACACTAATTGATATTTTTGTTGTTGTTTATTGATATATATATATATATATATATATATATATAGATATAGATAAATAAATAAATAGATAATCCGTTACTAGTCCACTGCAGAACAAAGACCTGAGACCTGTCCTTATATATATAGATATAGATAAATAAATAAATAGATAATCCGTTACTAGTCCACTGCAGAACAAAGACCTGAGACCTGTCCTTCCACTTGCACCTGTTTATGGACTTTTTTATACTAGTCCACACCCGCAAACTTTCGTAGTTCCTCTATCCATCGTCTTCTCTTCCTTCCTCTGCTTCTTTTGCAATCTCTAGGAACCCATTCTGTTATTTTTAATGTCTATCTATTATCTGTCATTCTCGTATATATACTACATGTATATATATATATATATATATATATGTATGTATTTATAGTTTGTGTGTCTACTGGAATCCCTAAAAGTGTGAAAATAGTTACAAAAATGAAGTACGTCTCTGTATTGTGGTATGACCTCACTCATACTTACAGTATACGCGTATACTTAATGTTTGTCAGTATCGTAAGTAAATATTCATATATTTGTTGAAAAGCTTTGCATATAACTCTACAAATCATTATTTATTAGTCTGTTAATGGAGCAACTATTATTATTATTATTATTATTATTATTATTATTATTATTATTATTACTTGCTAAGCTACAGCTAGTTGGAAAAGCAGGATGCTATAAGCCCACGGGCTCCAATAGGGAAAAAAGCCCAGGAAGGGAAAGAAACAAGGAAAAATAAAATATTTTAAGAACAATAGCATTAAAATATATATTTCCCATATAAACTATAAAAACTTCAACAAAACAAGAGGAAGAGAAACAAAGACAGAACAGCGTGCCAGATTGTTCCCACGGTTACCCTGCTATTGTACATATCCTCCCCTCTTATTATTTTTATTAACCAGTGTCCCCTTTATCTTGCAACCAGGCATTATTTTGTTCCAGGTAAACTTGCATTTTTCGGCTTATGTTTTCGGGTACACATTAATGTGCTCAATGTTAGAATCTCACTAATCCAGTTTTTGTTTTTAGTCGAGTCTCATTGAATGGAGCTCATGAGATTTATTGCCCAAATTCTGAACAAACACAATAAATTTAGTCTGGGTTTAAAGAAGAGCAATTGAAGAATAAAGCTTGAAACCAGAGGTGAAAGCTTTTTATACTTTAGTTTAAGAAGATTGAAATAAAAAAAATCAAGAAACAAATTAATTATATAAAAAGCATATGTGGAAGTAAATCCTACTTTGAAGTGGTAGAATCACTAAACTGATTCTGAGACGTGGAAACTAATACCCTGTGCAGAAACTATTCATATACGGATACAATACCCATGAAAGAAAGTATTGATTCAAGTTTCAGGTTCTGTGAAACGGCATACGGGTTGTAGAAACCAGATTCTTCTGATAAAATCATTTTAAAGGTAAGACAGCAGTAGGTTCCTTAAATCATATTTTAGTTATTTTGACGATTCGCGCAAAAGTGGAACCTGGATATAGGAATGAGAGAGAGAGAGAGAGAGAGAGAGAGAGAGAGAGAGAGGTGTTATAATGATTTTGGATGTCTCAAAGACTAATCTATCTTCGGAGATTCCATTAGCTCTAAGGTAGAGGGAATTATTTTAAAGATTAAACTTTGAACGTTTAGAGAATTTTCATGAACTTATGTAACTTATTCTTGAATTCGTTTATCCTGTTACAGTCCACTATATCCGGTGGGAGTCTGCTCCATGTGTTTGTTATTTGAGAGAGAGAGAGAGAGAGAGAGAGAGAGAGAGAGAGAGAGAGAGCCAGCCGTTTGTCTGATTCGAGTGAGAACAAAAAAACGTCTCTTTGAAAAGGATTGCACGGTACCTGATGCCGTGAGAGTAATAGGACACCTATATCTGGTTCAGGAGGGCTAAGGAGAGGAACGAACAGACGAACACATGCGCTTGTATGTACGTTCATACCCTTGCCGAGATGAAGTGTAGCAAGTGGTAATTCTTATTTTTCCATTATAGTGACGAATATGTATGTCATCATCATCATCATCATCAGCTACTAATAGTCCACTGCAGAACGAAGGCCTCAGACATGTCCTTGCACTTGTGTCTGGTAATGGTTTTTCTATGTCATTCTGCACCCTTAAACTTTGTTAGTTTGTCAATTCATCGTCTTCTCTTCCTTCCACTCCTTTTGCAATATCTAAGGACCCATTGTGTTATTTCTATTGTCCATATATATATATATATATATATATACCTATATATATGTATGTATAGATAGATAGATAGATTTATATATACACACGCGTACAGTACATGCGTGTTTGATCTGACGAAAGAGAAGAAAATTATATCAACGCAATTTTAATCTCCCCGATACCAATAATTACTCAAACATTTTCGGCTGAATATTGCACAGATTCAGGCAGTGCAGGATATCCTGGTTGTGCTTGAAATGTTGCTTGAGGCGAATACATACACTCAGTCACATATGCTGTCAATTTAGGAAAAGTATATTCGTCCACTTACAGAAATACACACAGAGGGTGAAAACATATAAATAAACGTACTGAAGATTGCACTGACGCACCACTCAGAGGGGATAAGCCATTGAAAAGTATTGATATAGGATGCAATGCGATCTCTCTCTCTCTCTCTCTCTCTCTCTCTCTCTCTCTCTCTTTTTCTTCTTCCTCTTCTTCATCTCTCTCTCTCTCTCTCTCTCTCTCTCTCTCTCTCTCAGAGTGTTGCTTCTCTTCATAACTTCCTTCAGTTCTTTTGTGATTTTATTTTTCATCTTGGGTAAACAGAGAGACATTTGAAGATTGATTTTCATCGTTGCAATAATTAGCCCAAACGCTTCAGAGGATGATTGATTGGGTGATTAAGATTGTTTGTCAACATAGATATTGTTAATGAATCTTAAAGGAATGTCGCGTCTTTGGCGTAATTGCGTATACGAAGAGCCAATGTACCGTGTATTTCAGAGGAATTAAAGACGAGAAAAATAAGTTTTTCTTGTTTAAACTTACTATAAGATACCGAGATGTAGTACATGGATCGTTTATCTTTATTCCAAGTATGGCTCCAATCTCTAGGTAGTCTTATTGCCGAGACTCCCAACAAAAGGTTAAAGGTGTCTGGATTCAGTTCCAGTTTCATCGGAATAGATGCTATCCAGAACGTCAGCCTGGCAAACGCATCCTCCCACTGTGGTGCCCAAGCACAGCAGTTGCTTCCCTAGTAAATAGCTTAAATTCACGGTCCCTGGCTGGGATCGATCTGCTGCCATGCGAATGCTAGGTGAATACGTTACCACTGTACTAGCCATCTATTCCAGTTATAGTTACCGGCACGGAAAAAATGGGTAATACTCCATTTAATTGGTATGTAGGCTGTTATGAGCATGATGGTATAAATATGTCGAAGCCGACATGTAAACTTGAAAAAAAAAATCTATCAATTTATATTTGGTGTTTTTCCATCTTTAGAAAAAACATTTAAAACCTCACAACCACTTTCATTATGATAACATCTGCAGCCGAATTTTATTTTTTTTTTTCTCGTCAAGTGTGTTTTTATTCTTAAAGCCATTACTTGTGATATATTGAATGTAATTGAAAACAATGTGATTATACGTATGCTGTAGTTATTTCAACTAAAACGCATACAACATAGTATTGATTACTTAGCTAAACGTATAATTCAACTTACGGAACAAGTTCAGATTCTCTGTTGGTTTTAACGGCTACATCAGTGACCTTAACTGTATTTATCCTTTGAAATGATTCACGCATTTAAAATGTATTACGGTCTGGTGAAATGCTAAATGGTTTTGATCTAGCGATGTAAATAACTTTAATGCCTGTGTAGTTTTGAAAGAGAAGCAAAGAAACTGTGTATTTTTTATTAATTAGTGTGGCCTTTTTCCATGTAGCTTCTTGTTACAAAATTATGAAGTAAAATTATATTAGGTAAAATTGTTTCATCTCATTCTTGGGTCACCTAACCAAATAATAGAAATATTTTACGGTTGAGTCGAATAATTGCCCCTCTCTCTCTCTCTCTCTCTCTCTCTCTCTCATGAAAATATTTTATGGTTTGAGTCGAGTAAAGATTATATATATATATATATATATGTGTGTGTGTGTGTGTGTATACACATAGTATACACACACACACACACACACACATATATATATATATATATATATATCTATTTTTTTTTACCGTCAGTGCACCAACTATTCCTAGATAGTACGTCACTGGATTTTGTGTGATAAGTACTTGGATATTAAAATACCTGTACGCAAAATTTCTACAGCTAAAACACGCACTCATTACTAAACATTGGCTTTTGCAACAGGAAATCATTATCATTATTCTTCTGAATTATGTTTAATATAAATATGATTTCTATTTTGTATTTAATTTAGAATGTTTAATGCTGAAAGTGAAGTTTTGCCCTTGTGATTTTTTATGGTTTTAATGTTGCTAAATTGCAGTAGAAAATCGATTTACCCCAATTACATTTGTAAATTTGTAATTCAATACTAAAAATACTGTAGTTTTCCGGTTGTTATGCAATTAATCTTTATGTAAACTATTTATTATATTTGGTTAATGATTCTTCGTCCAAAGAATATATCGTGAAAATCTATTTTCTTTCAATTATTATGCAATTTATCTTTATATAAACTATTAATTATATTTGGTTTATGATTCATTTCCAAAAGAATATATCGTGAAAATCTATTTTCTTTCAATTATTATGCAATTAATCTTTATATAAACTATTAATTATATTTGGTTTATGATTCCTCTTCAAAAGAATATATCGTGAGAAATCTTTATTTTCTTCCGGTTATTATGCAATTAATATTTATATAAACTATTGATTATAATTGGTTTATGATTCTTCTCCAAAAAAATATATCGTGGAAAATCTTTATTTTCTTCCGGTTATTATGTAATTAATATTTATATAAACTATTGATTATATTTGGCTTATGATTCCTTTTCAAAAGAATATATCGTGAGAAATCTTTATTTTCTTCCGGTTATGATGCAATTAATATTTATATAAACTATTGATTATAATTGGTTTATGATTCTTCTCCAAAAGAAAATATCGGGAAGATCTTCATATTTCTATTAAAGTTAATATCAGATTGACGTGATGTGTCTGAAAGTTGGCTTTAGAACTGATGTATTGTTATGTTTCCAAGTTGATGGAAGATTGACACGGGTTTTGCCTTTTTCCTTTCAGGTACGTGTTTGGGATTGAATTTGGTTGCTGTGGTTTCCAAAATATTTCCTTGGTCCTTCAAATATGAAGATAAAACATCTGAGTTTGGTATGTTATGTTGGAAATTTCTTCCTGATGTTTTGTGTTGTTAAAGCCTTATTTTTATTATTTGACGTGTTTTTTTACCTCCGCCATCAAAGTTTGAAGGAGGTTCTGTTTTACTCCCTGTTTGTGTGTTTGTTACACCATATCTGTGTTTGGAGCCTTAGTTTTATAATTTTACGTGTGTTTTATCTCCGCCAACGAAGTTGGAAGCAGGTTATGTTTTACCCCCTGTTTGTGTATGTTTATTTGTGAACAGCTTCCTGGTAACACTTTTAATCGTAGAGTAATGAAACTTGCAGGGATTAACTTATGTAAAAAGCTGGAAATTATTAAATTTTGGAAGGTCAAGGTCACAGTCAAACAAAATGTCCAATTCACGTAATCAGCCAAGTTTGGACATGGTTGTCACAGAGACTTCAAACTTTGTTCACATTTGAGTGAATGAAAATACGCGTCAATTAATACATTAAGGACTAGGACGAGAAATAAGTTGCCGCTGCGGAGATCTTCGCTCTACTGAGTGCCCCTCTAGTTGTTTGTGCTTTCCATCCTTTAATTGTAGCTGTGTCATATAAGTGGTACCTGGATCATTTGAACTAAGCGAAAAGATCAATAATTTTTTTTTAGTAAAGTTGCGTAACAATAAAATATAGAATTGGCTGTTCTTAGTAAGGAGGAAAGTTGTGGAAGCAATCTAGTTCAAAGAAATATGGAAGGTTATACTGTTAATAATGTTTTGGAGGAGTATAGCTTTAGAATTTTCAAGGATGTTGGTAATGTGGAAAATGTTGGACATGTTACAGGTGATGATGGAGAGTAAAGTCTTTGAACTGTGGCAGATGATGGTGTAATGTGGTAGTTAACTTTTTATGAACGTTGAGTTGTAGAGGCCTATTGGTATTATCCCCGCCTGGTGATCTGCCGGACTGGGCTTCGAGTCCGCTCAATTGAGCCCGATAGTTTCTTTTAGTGTCTGCAACCGTACCACCCTTGTGAGTATGAATGAGTGGCTTGGGAGTCATCAGCTGCCATTGCCTGGACCTCCTTATTACAGCTTGAGTGCTGATCATATATATAGGCAATTTCTAGGTTATTTTCACTGTCTCTTTGTTATTCCATTCTTGAGCGAATTAGAACCTTCAGTGTTGGTAGTTTAGAATTAGAAGATAGAAAACGATAAGGATGAATCTCTCTCTCTCTCTCTCTCTCTCTCTCTCTCTCTCTCTCTCATATTTTGTAAGAGCCTAATTGAGTTCAGGACCTTATTGCAGATTAGCTACGATGTGAATCTACCGTTTAGTTCAGCTAACCTAACTGAGCATGAATTCCAGATTCAATGTCACTTCGTGTCCAATGCCAAAATCCAACAATAACAATTTCAATATGTGGTTGAGGACATCGTCAAGGTAATCCCCTATCTTAAGAGTTTGAACTAGTCTCTCTCTCTCTCTCTCTCTCTCTCTCTCTCTCTGCGCCTTGTGTTGGAAAAAAATGAAGGGAAAAACTCTTGTATGTTTGTGTACAACGCTAAATGAATTTGTTTCGTTTTTATGACTCTTGGAGGGAAATATTCGTCTCGTTTTTTTTCCTCTGCCATTTTTTTTTGCGTTTTTATTTATTTCATTTACCTGTAGAGTCTTGTACTAGCTATGAAAGAAAAAGCGTTATCTGAAGCGTTTCAGTTTTAGTTTTTTCTTGAGGAACCACACACACACACACACACACATATATATATATATATATATATATTATATAATGTGTGTGTTTGTATGTATGTACGTGTTTGTCTGTATGTATATATAACAAACAAATACTGTCTTTTCTAATCAACTGCAGGAAAAAGGCATCAGACATCTCATTATTCAGACATCTCATTATTCATGTCGGGGGTTTGACCATATGATGGTGGGAGACTTTTGTCTGATCACACAGCAAACCAACCTAATACAGGTGGCTCTGATTAGTACAGCTTTGCTGATCATGGCGATACACAAAGCCTTTCACCAGTCAAGATATCCCCGCTCAGAAAGGATATATATATATATATATATATGTATATATATATATATATATATATGTCATCATCATCATCCTCTCCTCCTACGCCTATTGACGCAAAGGGCCTCGGTTAGATTTCACCTGTGGTCTCTATCTTGAGCTTTAAATTCAATACTTTAATATTCACCATCTCCTACTTTACGCTTCATAGTCCTCAGACATGTAGGCCTGGATCTTCCAACTCTTCTAGTGCCTTGTGCTTGCTTTAGGGCATAGTAACAACTAAAGGTAACTCTTTAAGGTAACTCCTTTACATTTCTTTAAATTTTGATGATAAACTATTACTGCAACTATATTTTTTATACTGACAGCATATTGCATAATAAATAAAATGTATATTTTCCAAGGTAATGATAAAAAAGTGTATTATATTTTCCAAATGAAGTGTCCAGCACATTTATAAATAATACCTAATGTCAATTGTCCTACTAGTTCGTAAAAGTCGTGTTAATAATGGAGCGCGCTTAAATGAATGATGCTAATGGAAAATAAAAAATCTGGTCTGCATGTTTTCAATGGCATATTTCTCATGCAGGACTATTATTCCCCCCAACCGGTTAGGAAGTAAATTGAGAATTTTCCACTATTTTCCCTGCTCGGAAGAGCCACGCCGTTCATTATGTATGCAGATACACTCGTTTTGGAATGGCCCTCGTTCCCCTCTCGTTCACCGAATGGCCAGGGAACGTTCCGGCCTTTTTACTGCTCGAAAAACACGGGCAAATAACCACCTCTTCTCTGTCATGAATCGTTTAGGCTTTAGTTGAAAAATCATTCCTGTTTACCGGGTTTCAGGAGAGAATTGTGAATCCAATCATGCGTCGAGTGTTAAGGGGGCCGTGAAATGATTCATATGTGACGGTCATTTGAAACATGATCGAGAGATTTGTACGCTATGGGAGATGGAGGGATGTGGTCCTTTAACTGTACAGTTGTCGTGTGGCCCTCCCTGGTCCTAGCTTGGGTGGAGAGGGGGCCTGGACTCTGATCATACCGAACATGTCCGTTTATTGTCCATATGTTACTATTACTATTATCATTCCTTTTCTTTTATCTTTTTACCTATGCGTTGTGGTGTACAGTTGGTAACGTCCTTGACAGGTGAACACCAGACTGGGGTTCTAGTCCCGCTTAAACTCGTTAGTTCATTTGGTCGCTGTAACCTGACCATCTTTGTGAGCTAAACATGAGAGGATTTGGGGAGCCCATAAGTCTACCTGCTGAGTCATCAGCAGCCATTGCCTGCCCCACCCTGATCCTAGCTTGGGTGGAGAGGGGTCTTAGTCTGATCATATGTATATATGTTCAGTCTGTTGGGCATCTCTGCTTGCTAGGGCAATGTCACTGTCCATTGCCTCTGCCATTCATGGACGGCCTTTAAACCTTTAAATGGGATGATACTTCCGTTTTTCTTCTATGTTTAAAGTATTATAGGTTTAAATGTTGCTCATGAATGACAGAGGCAAGGAACAAGACTTAAAAGTCCTAAAGACTGACCATATATACATATGATCAACGCCCAAGCCCCTTCTCCATCAATCTAGGACCAGGGAGGGCCAGGCAATGGCTGCTGAATACTCAGCAGGTAAACCCATACGCCTCCCAAAACCACCCCTATCCCTAGCTCACAAGGATGGTGAGGTTGCAGACACTATTAGAAACTATCAAGCTTGAGCGGGTCTCGAACTCCCATCCAATAGATTGCTAGGTAGGAACGTTTTCAATAGGATACTACAACTAATATGGATTATTCATGTACGTCGTTGTTTTGTGTATATAAATGTATTGAGAAATATAAGGTCAAGGAGGACTTGTAAAAAGAAATAAAAAGAAACGCCACCTAATTTTTAGTTCAAAATGGATTGATTTTCAGTCCGCCAGTCTTTCATTCCTAAATTATTATTATTAAAGGCGAGAGATTATCCAGCCGTATGAGTCTCCATTCTTAAAATAAAAGTCGTTTTTTCCAGTCTTTTGTTAATTAATTCTTATTAGAAACGTTTTTTAATTGATTAATTCAGATTCTCAATTTTTTCTTTAAGATTCATTTATTCGTCCCTTCATTCATTCATCGATTGATATTTTTATTCATTATGAAAAAGATATTCACTTCACTTTGCCCTTGAAAAATGGTTTATATGAATAAATTCATTATTTAGCTTTTTCTTTACTTTAGTTCATCAATTCATCAGGGTTGTTGAGGCCTTAATTGGTAACGTCCTTGCCTGGTGATTGCCAGACTGGGATCCGAGTCCCGCTCGAACTCGTTAGTTCCTTTGGTAGTTGCAACCTCTCCATCCTTGTGACCTAAGGATGGGGGTGTTTGGGTAAGCCCATTGGTCTATCTGCTAAGTCATCAGCAATCATTGCCTGGCCCTCCTTGGTCCTAGCTTGGGTGGAGAGGGGGCTTGAGCGCTGATCATGTGGTCAGTCTCTAGGGCATTTTCTCGCTAGATAGGGCTATGTCTCTGTCCCTTGTCTGTGCCATTCATGAGCGACCTTTAAACCTTTAAACTATCTGTCTGCTGATTTGAGTTCAAGCCCAGAGTCATCATAGGGCACTGCCTGGTGCTCCCAAGTCCTAGCTTGGGCACTGAATTTGTGTATATTTTCGGTCATGAAAGACTTTTAAAGGAAAACTTTCAGCCTTTTCAACTACATTTTGGAAGGGAAATATCTGTCCACGTATTCATCGGGTGAAAGTCATTCTTTATTCATTTATTCATTCGGCGGACGAACCACAGCGAAGAGAATCAGGTCAATGCATAGATTTATTATACATCGCATTCCGAGTAATGTTGTTTGATGTACAGTATAATAGTTGTTCTGAATTATAACACTTGGTGATAGCTTTGGATGTTTATATTTTTTTTTCTCTCTCTCTCTCTCTCTCTCTCTCTCTCTCTCTCTCTCCTCACACACATACACTTACTGTATGGATATATATATATATATATATATATATACAATTTCTACCATGAAGGTAGCTGTGTCTGAAGAATTTAACCATCTAGTATCTAGCAATTCCTTATGTGTAAGGTTGCAGCTCCACGCTTTTTTTTTCTTGTCCCTATTGTGTGTGTTGATTACCTCAGAAAGCTAATTTCTAATTAATTTCAAAGTTGTAACAGAATTCTGATTGTTGATGCTCTTGATTACTTTCTTGCTCCTATCTCATATTTTTATAATCTTGATATGTATTTTCGAACTTTATTAATCTTTGGAGCCTCTTTTATTTTTTGACTTACAGCATCATTCATGTTTTGTATACGGCAGATTAGTTCCCTTTTAAATTTCACGGTATAAATTTCTTATGATATTTCTTTTAAAGGATACACTCCTATATGATATTTTATTGTGGGCAAGTTTATTATCTATTAATTTTGCCTAAGAGTATTTTTTTTTAAGGCTTGAGATTTCTTTTAATAAATTCACCTTCATAACTAATAACCAATAGTAATGTAGTGAGAAGACATTTCCCGAGTTGGCGACTTCGTTCTGCATAAGAAAAAAGAAAGAAATAAAGAAGAAAACAGGAAATTGGGACGAATTAGGCTGAAATTATATGTGCATGTCTTCGTACAAATGCGTAGGTGGGAAGCGTTTAAGTGTGTTTAGCAGGTTGTTAACTCTAATAGAGTGGGGAAGCTGGGGCACTCACTGAGGGGATGAAGAATCTTGTCTTGGAGAGAGAGAGAGAGAGAGAGAGAGAGAGAGAGAGAGAGAGAAAGTTTATTGTAGATATAAGAGAAAGTTCTGTTCTACCTTTTGAAGGAAGGTTTCAAATAATCCCCCTTTTCAAGAAATATTTTAAGTCTACTGTTTCAAGGGAAATTTGCGGTGCTACACATTCAAGTTTAAAGGTCGCTCATGAATGGCAGAGGGAAGGGACAGGCAATGCTCTAAAGGCTGACCATATTTAATGATCAACGCTCTGGCCTCCTCTCCATCGAGTTAGGACCAGGCAGGGCCAGGCAATGCCTACTGATGACTCTCCGAGAGAGAGAGAGAGAGAGAGAGAGAGAGAGAGAGAGAGAGAGAGAGTATCGTGACAAATGTGGTTTAAGTTGCATGCAGAGTTGAGAGGAATTACGTAAGTCGAAACCCTTTTCACAGATTGGTTTTCTCTAAATTAAACGTTGAAATGAATTACGTCAGCCATAGTCTATTATTATTATTATTATTATTATTATTATTATTATTATTATTATTATTATTATTATTATTATTTATTATTATTATTATTATTTATTATTATTATTATTATTATTGTTGTTGTTTTTATTTTTATAAGGGTTTGTTATTACTCCTACGTAAGTGATAACAACTTAGAAGGAAATATAATAAGGTTTTAATTACTACTACTACTACTACTACTACTACTACTACTACTACTACTACTACTACTACTACTACTAGCTAAGTTATAACCCCAATGGCTCCAACAGTGTAGGAAAGGAAACAAATAAATAAGTAAACATCAAGAGAAGTAATGGACAGTTAGAATGACATATGTTCAAAACAGTAACAACATTAAAATAGATCTTTCATGAATAAACTATAAAAACAGACTTTTGTCAGCAATTCACCATAAAAAAACATTCGCTGCAAGTTTAAACTTTTGAAGTTATTAGATTTGGAGTTTGGAAACTTAAATTTAAATGATATAATGGCAATATCGTATCCTGGTTATGGGCAATGTTCTGTGGAATATGTCGAATATCTTTAGATATTTATGTCATTTGAAATGGACTGATTGATATGTATCAAAGTAGATAGAGTCTGTGAGAGAGAGAGAGAGAGAGAGAGAGAGAGAGAGAGAGAGGACCATCATAAAATCTTATGTAGTCTTCGTACTCGGGTAGTTGAATCTGTTGAACTTGAAATGTTCAAATTTACAGCAAATGTTTTCATGTTGAATAGGCTGATATGAATCTTTTTATATTATATATATGAAAGATCTGTTTTTTATGTTGTTGCTGTTCTTAGAATAGTTTATTTAATTGTTCAATAATTCTCAAAAAGCATATTTCCTTTTATCACCAGGCTATTTTCCCTGTTGGAGCCCTAGGCCTTATAGCATTGTTTTTCTAACTAGGGTTGTAGCTTAGTTAATAATAATAATAATAATAATAATAATAATAATAATAATAATAATGATAATAATAATAATAGTAGTATTAGTAGTATTGTATTTGAGGCCAAAAAGGAACAGTTATGGAGGATGTTATGACAGATGTGGAACGTATTATCGCATAGCAGTTATGTCTTAGATTACATCATTACAGCCATTTAATGCTTCTGACTACTTTGTGAAGCTATGTTATATTGCTAAAATTAAATGTAAACTGGTTGTACGTCTATAAAACAAATTAATGAGACGTTTTTATTGATCTGCCTTGTCTGATGAGCATTTTATTATTATTATTATTATTATTGTTATTATTATTATTGTTATTATTATTATTATTGTTATCATTATTATTATTATTATTATTATTATTTTTAATACTTGCCAAGCTACAACAGTAGTTGGAAAAGCAGGATCCCATAAGCCTTAAGGCCCCAACAGGGAAAATAGCTCGGTGAGGAAAGGAAATGAGGAAATAAACAACAAGAGAAGTTTAAGAACAATTACAACATTCAAATAAATGTGCAGTTACTCAAACCTATTTTGTGGCATTGTTCTTATATGAATTTTATCCATAAACGGCTTACAGAGATGATAGCCATAGACCAGGACATGGTATTATTATTATTATTATTATTATTATTATTGTTATTATTATCATTATTATTATTATTATTATTATTATTGTTATTATTATTATTATCATTATTATTATTATTATTATTATTATTATTACTTGCTAAGCTACAACCCTAGTTGGAAAAGCTGGATGCTATAAGCACAGGGGCCCCAACAGGGAGAATAGCCCAGTGAGGAAAGGAAATAAGGAAACTACAAGAAAAGTAATTAACAATTAATATAAAATATTTTAAGAACAGTAACATTAAAATAAATATTTCATATATAAACTATAAAAACTTAAGAAACAAGAGGAAGAGAAATAAAATAGTGTGCCCGACTGTACCCTCAAGCAAGAGAACTCTACTCCAAGACAGATACTGTAAAGCCACCACCACACGGACATTGTATTTTCATCAGCTTGTGATGCCACTTCCCCGGTGATGGCACTAAAGAATGCCACACGGTCAGACTCGATTTTGCCATAAATAGGGACTTCCTTTTTTTAACTTCATGGGCCGGTCAATATGAATTGAAAAAATGATATATTTGCCGATTCCCAATTCGTAATTTGATTAAAACGTATTCCGTAGATTGATCATGAAATGCTTATTTCCTTTCCTCGTTGGGCGATTTTTCCCTGTTGGAGCCCTTGGGCTTATAGCATCTTGATTTTCCAACAAGGATTATAGCTAGTAATAATAATAATAATAATAATAATAATAATAATAATAATAATAATAATAATAATAATGTAACCTGTTTTAAGCTTAGGCATTGCTAAGACTCATAACAGTTGATTCACAACATTAATTAAAAAATTGATTTTTGTCTTAGACTGTTGAAACATAACCCGAGAAGCACTAATGATCACGAGTCTGTTGAACTGGTTTGAATCGCTTCGAATTTCTCACTGGAAAAGGTGCTAATATTTAGCTTCACTATGTTGAACATGGGCGTCTTCTTTTTGATGAACTCTACCATTAAGTATGCAATGTTATTAATGTTTTTAATTTTAATTTTTTTTTTATTTTTCATTATTTCTGATATCGTTTATTTATTTTCTTGTATCCTTTCCTCACTGGGCTATTTTTTCCATGTTGGAGCCCTTGGGCTAATAGCATCTTGCTTTCCAACTGGGGTTGTAGCTTGGCTAATAATAATAATAATAATAATAATAATAATAATAATAATAATAATAGAGATGAAGAAAACACACACACGCATATATGTATATATATATATATATATATATGCTTATATGTATATATATATATATATATATATGTATATATATATATATATATATATTCACATATATACATATACATATATATATATTTATCTCTCTCTCTCTCTCTCTCTCTCTCTCTCTCTTTATATATATATATATATATATATATATATGGTAGTCCACATAAGGAAAATTGAAAGATAATGTGTATAATATGTAGAAATGCTCTACTGTTTCGTCCGCCACTGGACCTCTTAGAGCGTTTATTATGAAAAAAATGAATAATAAACGCTCTAAGAGATCCAGTGGCGGACGAAACTGTAGAGCATTTTTACATATACACATTATCTTTCAATTTTCCCTAATGTGGACTACCATATAATATTAAGTTATCTTTGTGCTAAGGAAGATTACATCTATAATTTATATATATATATATATATATGTGTGTGTGTGGTGTGTGTGTGTATGTATGTGTGTATATATATGTGTGTCTATGTGTGTGTATATATGTGTTTGTGTGTGTATATATATATATATATATGTATAGATAGGTAGATAGGTAATACATTTAAATTTTTTCTTTGAAATGAACACCAATACAAAAAAAAAAAGCTAGAAATAAAGGCATTCTTTATAGAAACGTGCTTCAAACCATATCGTTATATATTGTAGTCCAGCCAAAGTTGCTGTGCTAGACATGGACCCAGGTAGGAAACCGAATAATCTTCTGCCACCACCTGGCTTCCGGAACCCAAATTAGACTTTGGGTTTAGGCTTAGTTTGCACGCCGAGGGAACTTTATATTATTTCAGCCTACAGGATTTTTTCGTGTATTTTTAGGTGATTCCTGACTTGAGTGTTCTATTCCTATTCTTATGATAAATTCTTGTTCGAATTTATTTTTACGTTGACCAGGAAATATGGAGTTACTATATTCTTGAATTTGACATTTCATCATAGTTCGATAAAGTCTTATGATGAATTATTAATCGAATTTCTTTATGAGACTACTATCTATATTCTTGAATATGAAATTTCGTCATATTTTGATCTTCGGATTATTTTCGATACAGCCGTATGATTAATTTTTTTTTCGAATTTATTTTTACGTTGACCCTGAAATATGGAGATTGCTATATTCTTGAATTTGAAATTGCGTCAAATTAAGGTTATTTCGATATGGTCTTATGATTAATTATTATTCGAATTTATTTTTACGTTGACCTGGAAATATAGAGGCTACTATTTTCTTGAATTTTAGATTTCATATTTTGATTTTAAAATTATTACCGATAAAGGGATGTAAGGAAATTTAAATAAATATTAAACATTTCACCTCATTTAGCTTTATGATAATTTACATATGTATATATGAATATATTTAACATAAATCATCAACATATTTACATTTTATGACTTATTTAGATTATGTATTTATAGATATATCTACTGCTCATCTTTGGAGAGGGCAGTCACTGAATACTTGTGTGCTCTGGATGGATGGAGCAGCACTAGGTCTCATGTGAAAGGTCCTTTGATCGCTCTCGGTTGTACCACCTACCTTAAAATTTAGCGTCTGGCTAGGAAGAAAAAATTGGCTTTGGATTAGCGTTGCCACGCATTTATATATATATATATATATATATACATATATTCTGTATATACATATATATATATATATATATGTATATATATATATATACACACTATATACAATAGCTATATATATATATATACTGTATATATATATATATATATACAGTATATATCTATTTATATATATAAATTTATATATTGTGTGTATATATATATATATATATACACACACTATATACAGAATATATATATATATATATATATATCCTTTCTGATTGGAGACACCTGTGTTGAAAGGACTGTTTTATATCCGGTATCAGCAAAGCTGTACTAGTCATGGCCACCCATACTAGGTTGGTTTGCTGTGAGATATCCGACTAAAGTCTCCCACCATCAGCAATCCGCAGTGGCCTGCGTGGTGATGAAAATGGCCAAACCACAGACATGATTAAGGACATATCTGAGGTCTTTGTCCTGAAGTGGGGTAGAAGCGGCTACATTTGTTGTTGCTTTATATATATATATGTGTGTATATATATATATGTGTGTATATATATATATATATATATACACACAGTATATGTATATAAATTTACAAACAAACAAACAGCTTTAGACATTCTGCTATTATTTATATATATATATATATATATATATATATAATAGCAGAATGTATGAAGCTGTTTGTTTGTTTGGAGAAGAATATATATTTCTACCTACTCCCTTCGGTCTTTTCGAATACAATTGAATATGACGCCATAAAAATAATTGATTTTACCATTCAAGGTTTTATCAATTTGATCTATTAGTGTAGTAGACCATTGATTATCTGTACAGCATCAAATTCTTTTCTTTATAGTCCATAAATTATGAATCTTTCTCTTGTGTATATTATTTTTTTGTTCTTTGTTTACTCATAACACGTTGCTGTTTTCATTGGTTTGATATACGTGAGGCAAACACTTTGGCTGTAACTTGAAGCAAATACGGATACTTGCTTAGAGAGAGAGAGAGAGAGAGAGAGAGAGAGAGAGAGAGAGAGTTTTCAATTTATTGCTGAAATATAAATTAAAAAGAAAAGGACACTAGTTCTGGAAATTATATATATATATATATATATATGTGTGTGTGTGTGTGTGTGTGTGCACAGTATGTCTATTCATATATATACTGTATATGTAAATGTAGATTTATCCATATATATATATATATAATATATATTTATGTATATATATGTGTATATATATATTTATTTACACATACATACATACATACATACATCACAATAGTAAGTAGTTTCGCCCGTGCCATATTATCCATTAGAAACTGCCCTGGTAGCAGTCTTACCTTGGAAAGATAAGACTGGCTTATTACTGCAGTGTGGGACTCAGCACTTAGCCAAGCGCGTGTATGCGAGAGTGTGGGTCTGCGTATGTGAAAATCTGATGGTGAAGAGATAAAACGAATAAAAAAAAAGGACTGGTGGTTCCTGCGGTCCTTTGCAGATCTAGGGCGTCCCACCACCTGACGCGTAGAGAGAGAGAGAGAGAGAGAGAGAGAGAGAGAGAGAGAGAGAGAGAATATATATATACAGTCTGGTGAAATACCGGGCGTCTGGAAGGCCTGCAATGGACTGACATTGTTGACCCAGAAAATGTCATATTCTCTCTCTCTCTCTCTCTCTCTCTCTCTCTCTCTCTCTCTCAAACAGAACAGCATGTTTCTTTGTGCATATACACTAACAAATAAATTCTTTGTTATATGCCTGAAAATTTTGTATGTTTAATAAAACTATTGATTCTTATAAACATAATGAGGACATTTTCAATAGGTGAAATTGATCTACAGGTAAGTTGTGAATAGTATCTCTCTCTCTCTCTCTCTCTCTCTCTCTCTCTCTCTCTCTCGTTTTTGCCTCGTTAAATTTCCAAACAAGAAATCAATATGCTCTATCCTTATTTTTTTCTTTTTTTTTGTTTTTACAGAAACATCGAGTTTATTAACAGGTTTTTTTTTTTTATATAAATTTGACCTAATGTATGAGGCCCCAAAATTGATTTATATATATATATATATATATATATATAGATATATGTATATATATGTGTGTGTATATATATATATATATATATATGTATGTATAAATATAGATCAGGAAAGCTGAGCTAGTCAGGGCCACCCTTACTAGATTGTTTTGCTATAGGCTATCAGACGAAAATCTACCACCATCACTATTCCGCACTGGCCACCGTGGTGATGAAAACTAGTCAAAACCCGTATATTAATAAGGACATGTCTGAGGCCTTTGTCCTGGCTCAAAATTCTGGGGATTTTGAAAATATATGATAGTTAATGGTCACACTAAACATTTGATTTTTATTGACTTTATCCAATTATTCCTAATATATTATTAGCACAGCCCAAATGGAAATCTGGAATGGAGAGAGAGAGAGAGAGAGAGAGAGAGAGAGAGAGAGAGAGAGAGAGTTTCAAACCATATAAAGCAGCTGACCTCCCTGTTGTTATTACTTCCGCCAACGAATTTGGAAGGAGGTTATGTTTTCGTTCTTTTAATGACTCAGACGTTTATTCGTGTTAATTCGATAGAAAACGATATTATAATATGCTTTGAAGACTATCGAAATCATTATGGGTTTGTTCTTTTATTAATACGCTGTCACGAAAGTATTCCTCATTAGGTGTTTCAACCAGAAGACTCCTTATTTGGTCTTTTAACACGAAAGTATTCTTTATTAGATCTTTTTTATCACGAAAATATTCCTTATTAGGTCTTTTAACATGAAAGTACTCCTTATTAAGTCTGTCAACAACATTATATTGAAGACTTGATGATCTAGAGGGGTACTCAGTAGAGCGCAGACCTCTGCCTGGGCAGCTTATTTCTCAACCTTTTGGACTGATTTTGGACGTTTTGCCCATCCGTGACCTTGACTTTTGACTTTCTAAAATTTAATCATTTCCAACTCTTTACATAAGTTTAAAATCCCTGGAAGTTTCATTACTTTACGATTAAAATTATGGCCGTATGGTGAATGAACGGTATTTGACCTTTTGCTTGACCTTGGATTCGATCCTGACCTTTGACATTAACTGGTATTAATTGGCGTGGATTTTCATACTCTCAGATAAGAACCAAGTTTGAAGTCTCTGTGCCAACGATGTCCAAACTTATGGCTGATTACGTGAATTGGACATTTTGCTTGACCGTGAACTTAACCTTTGACCTTGACTTTCCAAAATTTATTAATTTCCAGCTATTCACATAACAGTTAATCCTTATAAGTTTCATTACTCTACGATTAAAATTGTGGTCAGGAAGCTGTTCATAAATAAACACACACACACACACACAAACAGGGGTGGAAAATAACCTCCTTCCAACTTTGTTGGCGTAGGTAATAAGGTTAAAGCTTCCGTGTTAGGTTAAAGACCCCTATTATTAAATAGGAAATGTTTTAATGTGTGTTATACAGCTTTTATGACATTGATTAGGTACGTCTTTCTCTGTGAAATTCAAGTTTTTATGCTGTTCCTCAAGTTTTTCAAGGCTCTAGACTTTTTATTGTCTAGTATGTATATATTATCGTATTTTCTGTATGTATTCTGAGTGTGAATGGATAAAAAGATATAAAATTGGTGCACCAACGTATATAATTATTATTATTACTAGCTAAGCTATAACCCAAGTTGGAAAAGCAAGATGCTATAAGCCCAAGGCTCCAACAGGGAAAAATAGTCCATTGAGGAAAGGAAATAAGGTAATAAGTAAACGGTATAAGAAGTAATAAGAGATTAAGATAAAATATTTTAAAACATATTTCGTATATAAACTATAAAAAGACCTATGTCAGTCCGTTCAACATAAAAACATTTGCTGCCGTTTTGAACTTTTGAAGTTCTACCGATTCACCTACCCGATTAGGAAGATCATACCACAATGCATTATGCTAAGTTCAACTGATAATGGAAAAAACACTCAACGGATCAGCTTAACAAGAAAGAGAGCTTTTACGTTTATTCTCAGACCTGGTTTTAACATTAGATTGTATGCAGAATATTGGAATGCAGAGGAAGACAAAGAGGTCATGAGTTCAGGAACAAGTAGTGTTCTAAATGTTAGGCATTGTAATTTATTTAGGGGGATTGCGGTTTGTACTTCAAGTGGGAGAGAGAGAGAGAGAGAGAGAGAGAGAGAGAGAGAGAGAAAGAGAGAGAGAGAGAAAGAGAGAGAGAGGAGAGAGAGAGAGAGAGAGAGAGAGAGATAGATTAGCTTAAATGCTTCACAATATTTTGGTCAGACCATAGTATTGACTAGCTGATAGCGGATTCAACTGTCTGACATAAGAAGCTCATACCATAATTTGTCCATAGCTGGAATAAAACATTTAGAATACTGCTTAGTATTTATACATTCAATTTCATGCTCATGCTTCACATTCCAATGTTCCAAAGGTGGTCAATGAAGGGTCATTAAAAGAATATTAATGGTAAAATAGATTTTAATGAATGGCTATCTCAGCTGATTTTAATTTAGGTGCGATTACTCAAGTGGTGTCGTATGCAACTGATAAAAATGCTTTTGATATATGATACGATTGTGCTTGAAATGTAAAACCCTTGTCATAGTTATAAATAAAGGAAAAATTATTCTCTCTCTCTCTCTCTCTCTCTCTCTCTCTCTCTCTCTCTCTCTCCTTTTTTCTAACACTTAGTGTCATTTCAAATTGTCTCTCCATTGTCCCTTGTTTCTGGAGTTTAATATATGCAGTAATTTTTCTTTCCTCTCTCTCTCTCTCTCTCTCTCTCTCTCTCTCTCTCTCTAGGTCTTTTGCGGCCGTTATGTCATTGAGAAAAATTCAAACTAATATGTTTTACATTTACTTTCATTTAAAATTGTTCTCCCATTGCATCTTGAGTTTAATCTCTCTCTCTCTCTCTCTCTCTCTCTCTCTCTCTCTCTTGGCAAGTTCACCGACTCCCTCTCCGAAGGTATATGTTACTATAACATTAAATGCGGTGCGTTCAATTAAAAGTGGGCGTTGTTCATGAAGTCCTTGTAATACATATTCATTCGGTTTCCTTTAATGAACGCAGCCCTTA
>NC_090730.1:6416637-6417799 GCF_036898095.1 Palaemon carinicauda | reverse complement strand
CTAAGTGCACGATTATTTATGAGATCAGCTGTTGGAGGAGGTTCCTTCCCTTGGTAGACACGTTTCTCTTCGTCTTCTGCTACTTCTGCAGGAGCTGTGGCTTTAATGGGTAATTTGGGGAATCATATTATTTTCTTATTCCTTATCTTTCGTCTTTCGTTTTGCTGATTGGAATTAGTATTAACGAATCTGGTGTTCGGGATATTCGCGTATTTATCTGAATGTCATAAGTTTACGTAATTTTTGGAATCGTTCTGTTATAGTACCCTCTTTTGAATTATTTCTCATTCATTTATTGTCGTATTTGTTTTATACATTTTATTTTATTATAATATGTCAAGTTTTGCGCGTATTTGCGTACTGGCCAATTTAAGTCATGGAAAGGTGACAGTTTGATTGAAGTTTTATGAAGGGAAATGTTTGAATATTTTTTGCAAAATTAATGCAATTAGTGCATGCTATTTTTTTTTATTAGTGATGCATTGTAACTGAATCTGCTTACACATTCATGGAAATGCTTTTGAGATGAAAACGTCTATATGTTGTGGTGGCTGATGTGGTAGCGTCTCTGACTGCTGAACGCCAGACTGGGGTTCGAGTAACCGCTGTAACCTCACCATCATTGTGAGCTAGTGGGGGGGGGGGGGGGGAGCATATAGGGGTTACCTGCTAAGTCATCAGCAGCCATTTTGTATGCAATTAGATAAGGGTTGTAAGTTCCTTGGCCCTTATTAAAATTATTATTAATATTGAAATTAGTAAAATTAACAATAATGATTTAAATTATTATCATTATTGAACTTATTATTAGTATTAAAATTATTAGAATAATTATTATTATTGAATTATTAAAATTATTATTAGTAGTAGTATTAGTATTATTACTAAAATTATCGAAATAATTTTTATTTTAATCTTAAAATATTAGTTGGAATTAGAAAACGGTTGTAAGTTCCTCGGCACATATTAATATTATTGCAATTATAATAATAAAAAGGATTGAAATTATTATTAGTATTAAAATTATTAAGAATAAAATTATTGATTATTTTTATTTTGATCTTTAAATTGTAGTTTTAATTATAAAAGAGGTTGTTAAGTTCCTTAGCCCATATTAAAATGATTAAATTTATAATCATTAAATGATTAAGATTATTATTAT
>NC_090730.1:6406637-6411637 GCF_036898095.1 Palaemon carinicauda | reverse complement strand
GTAGTAGTAGTAGTAGTAGTAGTAGTAGTAGTAGTAGTAGTAGTAGTACTTTTATTATATTATATGGTACTTAATTTCTTATGTTATTATTATTATTGTTCATATTTTATTTATATAAATTTCATAAGTTTAAGACAGGAAAATTCACAGCACTTTTGCGGTTTTTTTTTAAGTAAATTTTTTCTAACATTTTTGTTGAGAATTTTTTGCTTCTGTGTTTTAAAGAAATTTGGATTTCCGTCACTATTAATACTGTATACAGTCATATGTCACTGGAAGGTTTTTTTTTTTCCATTTGTCTTGATGCAAATCATTACCGCAGTATATCATGCATGATTTTCTATTTAGTTTGTAAATATTTTTATATTTTTTAATTATTGCTTATATATAGTTTATTCGTTACTTCTCTATATCCTTTTGCACTGAGCTGTTTTCTCTTTTAGAGCCTTTGGGCTTGAAACATTCTATTTTTCCAACTAGGTTTGTAGCTTGGCTAGTAATAATAATAATAATAATAATAATGATAGTAATAATAATAAAGATAATAATAATAATGATAATAATAATAATAATAATAATAATAATAATAATAATAATAGTATTAATAATAATGATATTGATAATAATAATAATAATAATAATAATAATAATAATAGTAATAGTAATAATAATGATAATAATAATAATAATATGTCGTATTAAGTAGTGTTTGGAAGGACATCGAAAGCGGACCTCGTTACTGACAAGACATGATTAAATTTTGTGCAGGATAAAATAAACTATCAGTACTGTAATATGGTGTTTTGTGAGATGAATAACTCAACCTCGGTGGGTGTTTAAGATTTTAAACTGTTATTTCTGTAAAGGAAAATAGTCTTTGGTATGGTTTATTTGTTTATTTGTTTGTTTGTATGCTTGAAGGATTTCACTAAGACATATGAGCCCCACCAACACTTACAAGTAATGAGTTTTCGGAAGCTTTAAAAATCTCTATTTTTAAGGGGAAATTACCTTTTGGAGGGTGGACCGAATTGTTAAAAAAAAAAAAAAAAAAAAAAAAAAAAAAAAAAAAAAAAAAACCGTATTATTAATCGGAAATTCTCCGTGGAAATATACACTTCTTAATCGTATTTCAGTAAAATACAGGCGACCGTAATATTCCCCCTACTTTGTTATTATCTTTTACTGGTTAGTGACCGTAATATCACTCCTTTACGTCAATATATCCGTTTTTAAAACGGTATATACCTGGCAACATTTATTCCAGGATTTTTATAATTTTACGGCAATTTTTTTAACAGTGCACTACAGGCTGCAGAATTGCAAGAGTCCGTGCTTGGCCTGTATTTTCAGATAATTTATAACAACAACAAGAGCGGGTGGACCTCACAGCCTGGTTTCAAATTTTAGGGCTTAAGTAATAAAATTTCCATCATCATTTTACTAATGTAAATATATTTCTTAACGATATTTGATTTGTTTTGGATACCGTTCAATAACCGTTTCTATTTGATAAAGTTGAGCTCAGCTGTTTGGAGTTAGTGGGAAAAATTATCTTTTTTTATCTTTGCTTATAAGTTTGTTTTGTCTACGATTAGCTCGTAAGGGTTTGATTTGCATAATCGCTTGAAGAATGTCACGTCAAGCAATCTTTCATTCCTTCTTTTGATATGAAAATTCTAGTTTGCATTTCCTATGACACGTTCCTATATGCTTGCAGTGATTGTATTTTTTTTTTTTTCATATATGAGCGATCTTATAAACTGTATTTTTTTCTTAGTTAATTTTCTGACATCTGAAGTTATTCTTTGCCACGACTTTTATTATTCTAACTTTCTTCTTTTAGATTGCATCTCCTTTGACACGCTCTCCTTCACTTTTAGAGATGGTATTTTTTCTATCTTGTCGAGTTTATAAACTAATTTTTTTTTCTTCAAGTTGATTTTCTGAAATCTTAAGTATCTTTTTGCTACGATTTTTATTATTCTAAATTCCTTCTTTTAGTTTGCATCTCATTTGACACGTTCTTCTTCGCTTTTAGTTATTGAATTCTTTTTTTTTTTTAACTTTGCGAGTTTATAAACTATGATTTTTTAAAGTTAATTTTCTGATGTCTCAAGTTATCCCTTGCCACGAGTTTTATTATTGTAAATTCATTCCTTTAGTTTGCATTTCCTCCGACACGTCTTTCTTTGGACGTCCTAAGTTATTCTCTGCCACAAGTTTTATCATCTCTCTCTCTCTCTTCTCTCTCTCTCTCTCTCTCTCTCTCTCTCTCTCTCTCTCTCTCTTGTAATAGGCTCACCCTTGCTTGTTTGGTAAACCTGAGTACACTTTGATCCGGGTTCTTAGGAGAGAATAATTAATATTCATAAACAACCTAATAAAGATATCCTCCAATCTCTCTCTCTCTCTCTCTCTCTCTCTCTCTCTCTCTCTCTCTCTCTCTCTCTCTCTCTCTCATTGAAATGTTACAGTGAATATTAACCCCAATTTTCTCGGGATAAATCTACTTCCAAAAGCTTTCCAATTTCTACATTTCCTAATAAGTATTAGTATCAATAATATTTTCCCTTGAAATTATCTCATTTTAATTAACTTCTGATTTTATAACCTTTATTTCCTCCGCTAACGAAGTTGGAAGGAGGTTATGTTTTACAGCCTATTTGTGTTTGTTTATGTGTGTTTGTTTGTGAACAGCTTCCTGGCCACAGTTTTAATCGTAGAGTAATGAGACTTGCAGGGATTAACTGGTATGTAAAAAGCTGAAAATTATTAAACTTTAGAAGGTCAAAGGTCAAGGTCTCGGTGTAGCAAAATATCCAATTTACGTAATCAGCCATAAGTTTGGACACCGTTGTCAAAGAGACTTCAAACTTTGTTCATATTTGAGCGTATGAAAATCCACGTCAATTATTAAATGTTAAGGTCAAAGGTCAAAGGTCAAGCGGCGGAGGTCTGCGTTCTACTGAGTGACCTTTTTTTTTTTTTTTTTTTTTTTTTTTTTTTTTTTTTTTTTTTTTTTTTTTTTTTTTTTTTTTTGAGCTGGCGTGTGTGTGCTGGCGTTGCCTGCCATCTTTCATCCTCTCCGAAACTTTAAACCGTATTGGTAGCAAGATCGAAGTCGTCCACGTCTGTGCGACTTTAGTTGTAATCAATGCATAAGAAATATCGGTTATTGGCACCAATTCTTGAGGGAAGGCGTTGGAAAACGACTTTTGGATGTTGAAGTCTCGAGCTCTGCATTTTTGCAAGTTTTTCGAAACTTAATATTAGTCGAAGGATTCACGGTGGGAGAATTTTTTTTATATAATCAGTATAGGTATGATTTATTATTATTATTATTACTATTATTATTATTATTATTATTATTATTATTATTATTATTATTATTATTTGCCAAGCTACAGCTCCTCTAAGAGAAGGGTACTCCAACATTAAACCATTGTTCTCTAGTCTTGGGTAATACCATAGCCTCTGTACCATGGTCTTCCACTGTCTTGGGCTAGAGTTCTCTTACTTGAGGGTACTCTTGGGCACGCTATGCTATCTTATTTCTCTTCCTCTTATTTTGTTAGAGCTTTTTATAGTTTATATATGAAGCAATTGATTTATAGTTGTTAATGTTCTTGAAATATTTTATTTTAATTGTTCATTACTTGTCTTGTAATTTGTATCCTTGTTTCTTTTCCTCACTGGGCTATTTTTCCATGGTGGAGCCCTTGGGTTTATAGCATCCTGTTTTTGCAACTATTGTAGTTTTGTAAGTTTTATAGCTTAGCTAATAATAATAATAATAATAATAATAATAATAACAGTCGTAGCAGTAATAATAATAATAATCAAAATAATAATGATAATAATAATAATAATAATAATAATAATAATTATTATTATTATTATTATAATGTGTCACTCATTCGTAAGTTCATGCACGACATATGCAGTCGCTTTTGGTTTTCTATTTTGTGAGTTATGGAAAGTTTTTAATTACACGCGAGTTCGTGAGTGTCTTGAAGCCTTCATTTGTTCTTGTGATTTATTATCGTATTATGGGATTGTGTATACTAGTTGAGAGTAACGAGCATAACAGATCGTGACCCAGTAAGTAGTGGAAGACTTACCGACAACTTCCGACAGTTCCATGCCTCCAGGTGTGTCGTGTTCTCTCTCTCTCTCTCTCTCTCTCTCTCTCTCTCTCTCTCTCTCTCCTCTCTCTCTCTCTCTCTCTCTCTCTCACGATCCTTGCAAGAGCCGTGTAATGTAAGGTAGGGCAATCTGAGAACGAACGAAAATAATCTCTCTCTCTCTCTCCTCTCTCTCTCTCTCTCTCTCTCTCTCTCTCTCTCTCTCTCTCTCTCTCTCTCTGCCTGACAACGCAAGAGCCCTTGTAATGTAAGGTAGGACATTCTGAGAACGAACGAAAATAATCTCTCTCTCTCTCTCTCTCTCTCTCTCTCTCTCTCTCTCTCTCTCTCTCTCTCACACACACACACACACACACACACACATACACACACACACACACACACGTGGACCTTGTAACGCAAGGTAGAGCAATCTGAGAACGAATCTCTCTCTCTCTCTCTCTCTCTCTCTCTCTCTCTCTCTCTCTCTCTCTCTCTCTCTCTCTCTCTCTCATTATAATTTTTAATAGGTGTCCACCGAGTTCTTTACTGTAATGTTACCAAATCTTCGCTAACCATAGTTCGGTGAAACGGAAACCAGTGTGAGAATTGCTTTGTACAATGAAGAGTAATTTTATCGTTTAGTTTATAGTCTTAGAAATGGTTTCTTTAATGGAAAAGGTGCCCGTGAGGCAGTTACCACTGGAATTGCATTATTGTTCGTTACTTTAATGACATCGCGCTTCCTGTAGAATATACATTCTTATTGCTTGTTACTGTTCTTAAAATGTTTTATTATCATTGTTAATTACTTTTAGTTTCCTTATTTCCTTTCCTCACTGGGTTGATTTCCCTGTTGGAGCCTTCGTGCTT
>NC_090730.1:6394137-6396637 GCF_036898095.1 Palaemon carinicauda | reverse complement strand
AATATATATATATATATATATATATATATATATATACATATATATATATATATATATATATATATATATATATATATATATATATATATATATATATATGAATAAGTGTGTGTGTATGATTGATTGATTATAGTTTAAGATATGTCTTCAGGTACAGAAGATAATTCAAAGGAATTAGCGAGAAGAGCAATAACTTTTTCTGTACCTATAGGGAAAGGTAAAAATGACAAGGGCATAATTTTAGTTTAACATTAGGACGTCTTTTAGACAGAAAAACTGTTGGTTTCTTTTAGACGGAAAAACAGATTTATTTTACTGTTGGTATTGTTCTTAAAATATTGCTCATTATTTCTCTTGTAGTTTATTTGTTTCTTTATTGCATTTCCTCACTGGGTTATTTTCCCTGATGGAGCCCTTGGGCTTATAGCATCCTGCTTTTCCAATTAGGATTGTAGCTTAGTCAATGATAGTATAATAATAATAATAATAATAATAATAATAATAATAATAATAATAATAATAATAATAATAATAAATTCAATACCCCTGAATGAACAATTTTCATTTTGCCGTTCGTTTACGTCAAAATAATTTTTTTTTCTTTAATTTGGTCATTGTTAAGCAGTTTGTTTTTCCATCCTTCCTTGAAAATTACTTTATGAAGCCGTGTCTTTCGGGTTCTTCATTTTTCATTCATGTTTTTCTTTTTTAATTTTTTTTTTCATTCGCAAACATGAACTATATTACAGCCACGTTAGTGGAAGGGGTGTTTCATTTTGCAATTCCATTTTAACTTAGAAATAAAAACACAATATTTGCTCGAATATGAGAGAGAGAGAGAGAGAGAGAGAGAGAGAGAGAGAGAGAGAGAGAGAGAGAGAGAGAGGAGAGAGAGAGAGAGAGAGAGAGAGTTTACCAAGTGCTTTGTGTCTTTGTTTAGCTGGTATTTTAACAAAGTCTGAACCAAGAGATAATTTCACCAAGCAGTAGATTCCTGTCCAACACGTCCTTTGGAGAGAGAGAGAGAGAGAGAGAGAGAGAGAGAGAGAGAGAGAGAGAGAGAGAGAGAGAGAGAGAGAGATTGGGTCGGGGCAGGCAGGGAGGCTGCATTTATGAAAGGAGATGAATATACATACACACACACATGTATATATATATATATATATATATATATATATATATATATATATATATAGATATATATATATATATATATATTATAGACCCCTTTGTGAGTGAGGATACCTTAACATGGTGAAAGAGTTTGTGTATCACCTTGATATCACCATAGCTGTACTATTCATACATGAATTTGAACATGTTTGAGGCTCGGGTTTTTGTTGTATAAATAATAGATTAATATTTAAATATATCTATATAATGTTTCATACTACATTTTTTACTCTAGAGAAAATGACAGCTTTTAGAGCAAATAGACTCGGGATAACATAGCTATCTTCCACACCATAACCCCGTCCATTATTTAATGACATTGCGCGCCGACAGCAGCTGTCTTTTTGGGAGGGTCATCCACTCAGGTGCTGACATGGCCCAGCGTTGCTGACGTCAGCTGATCGAACAACCAGCGGTTTATCATACGTGGTACTGGCGGGCTTTGTTTGTGAGAATATTTATCAAGCTAAAAGGCGTCTAGCTTTTTTTTATTTTTTTCAAATTTTATTTTTTTCGTATCCCATCTGGAAGAGACATCACCAGTAGATAAAAGATAATGGATAATTTGTGAATATGGCATGTTAATGACTTCATTAAAGGTGGTTTAAAGGTACTCATGAGCGGAAGAAGTAAGGGACAGGACTATGTCCCAGAGATCGAAGATACATAAATATGATACCCATTCCAGCCCTTTCTTCGCCCAAGCTAGGACCATGGTGGGTGGGGCAATGGCTGATGATGCTTCAGCAGGTAGATGTATAGGCTTTTCCTAATCCCCTCCATCCCCAGCTTAATCAACAATAATAAAAAAAAGCTTCATAACATTTCAAACTGAAAATCAGACTCAAATAAGATCTAGAAAAAACCTGAGTTAAACATTGGTGACTGCAGAAAATGACAAAACAAAACTTGAATGTTTTTTTATTCAGCATTCGGCTGATTAGAAAATGTCATACAGAAACTAAAAACATTTTCCAATATATGACGGTAAACAGAAGCAAAAATATTGACCAGTCTATTGCATTTATTTTCTAAAAAAGAAATAACAGTTGATAATCTATTTTTATACGAATTTTATATTAATTTAATATACACTTTGCTCTCCCACGATTAGTTTAAGATTTTTCTTGTGCTTGCTTTCAATCAAATCAATTGCAATTTGTTCATTGCCTATTTGAATGTATGTATTGCAATAGCTTTATCTTTTAGAGACCGTATGTAGAATTCGAGTTTATAGAGATCTTGAAATCAGTCTTATTAAATTTTGGAATATATATATATATATATATATATATATATATATATATATATATATATATATATATAT
>NC_090730.1:6379137-6391637 GCF_036898095.1 Palaemon carinicauda | reverse complement strand
CTCTCTCTCTCTCTCTCTCTCTCTCTCTCTCTCTCTCTCTGGTGACTTTTACAAAAGTTAGCTTTTTCACACATCGGAGCCCTTTTCATTTTGTGCACTTGTTTGTTTATCGTCCTTGCTTTTGTCGTTGCTTTTTCAATTTCAAGGCCTTTTCAGTTCTTGCTCGCTACAGGTCTGGAATATATTTATTTGTGAGTGATTTGGTTGTTAAAGGTAAAAGGGTCTGGTTTGAGTTTAAGTTTTGTCATAATTACGGGTTGTGGTGGCCGAGGTGGTAATGTCCCTGACTGGTGAACGCTAGACTGGGGTTCGAGTCCTGCTCAAACTCGTTAGTTTCTTTGGTCGCTGCAACCTCACCATCCTTGTGAGCTAAGGATTGGGTGTTTGGGGAAGCCTGTAGGTCTATCTGCTGAGTCATCAGCAGCCATTTTCTAACCCTCTTTGGTCCTAGCTTGGGTGGTGAGAGGATTGGGCGCTAATTATATGTATATATAGTCAGTCTCTAAGCCTAAGGCATTGTCCTGCCATTAATGAGTGGCCTTTAAACCTTTAAATAGATGCTCACCTGAACGTCAGCCCGGTAAGCCCAACCCCCCCACTGTGGTGGCCAGCCACAGCAGTATCCTCCGCAGTAAACAGCTAGAACTCACGGTCCCGGGCTGGGATCGATCTGCTGTCATGCGAATGCAAGGCGAACGCGTTACCATTGTACTAGCCAGGCGGAATTTAGATATCTTTTTAGTCCATTTAATACACATTTGTAGTAAATATGTGTGATTTGTTTTTCGACCGATTTGTAGCTAAATACTGTGAGAGTTGTTTCTCCCGTTGTTGTTATTTATGATAGGATAAGCCTCTTGCAAGCTTAGGGCACATGATCTTATATTTTTTCAAAAATATTTTTTAGTTCTGAACGCTTTTAAAGATTTAAATAACCTTTTTTTTTCATTCATTAGAGGTTGCAAAAATTAATGCTTTGCCTTGTCATGTTACGAGAAATTGTAATATATAAAATAAAAGGAATTCTGTTAATTATCAGTAAATCCGCTAATTTTTTAAGCTACCCTCGGGCGCACTGTTCTATCTTATTTCCTCTTCCTCGTCTTTTGAAGTTTTTATAGTTTATATATGAAAGATTTATTTTAATGTTGTTACCGTGTATAAAATATTGTATTTTAATGGTTCATTACTTCTCTTGTAGTTTACTTATGTCTTTTTTTGTCCTCTCTGGGCTATTTTCCCCTGTTGGAGCCCTTGTACTTGTAGCATCCTGCTTTTCCAACTAGGGTTGTAGCTTAGCTAGTAATAATAATATAAATAATAATAATAATAATAATAATAATAATAATATTATTATTATTATCTCAGACCATTTATTTTTTGGGAATTTTGTCATTACTGAAATATATTAATGTTAGTTTCCATTTTTTGTCTTAGCTTATATTTTTCTAGTCAACTATTCTTCTCAGTTTTATTTTTGCGATTTGTTGACAGTTACATGACCAATTATTTTCATTTCCTCCTCACTTTTTATCCCCTGAAAATTACAGGTAACGAGCAAAGTGGAGTTGGGAGAAATGATATTAAACCCATCATTGAAAGAGGTATCTCAGCCATGATAATTAGAAATTATCATCCCTCAGAAGTTATGATAATTAAGCCTCCATTCTGAATAGCTGGAGGCAGTCTTAGATCGATAGATGGACAGAGAAGAGGGAGATAGAGAACGCTCTTAAATCTAAGTATGATTTATAAGTATGTTGAATTAGTTCAAAGCTAGATCTCGAAGCTCTAAGAATTAGCGCTGCAACATCACCATCCTTGTGAGCTAAGGATGCGGTGTTTTGGGGGGAGCCTATAGGTCTATCTGCTAAGTCATCAGCAGCCATTACCTGGCCCTCCTTGGTCCGAGCTTGGATGGAGAGGTAGGGACTTGGGCGCTGATCATATGTAATATGGCCAATCTCTAGGGCACTGTCCTGCTTGTTTGGGAATGTCACTGTCCCTTGCCTCTGCCATTCATGAGCAGCCTTTAAACCTTTAAACCTTTAAGCTTGCTCAAGATGTAGAAACCTGGGATCGATCCCTATGAGCTCATGGAGGGTGGAGGGTTAAAATGTATATTTTTCCTTGGAAAAACCCACTGGATTGAATTGTGTACCTAAGAGTAAGTCCACTGTGGTGGATCGCATCCAGGGATTAAATCGGACGTTCAATACATATTTTATTACTTTATATACATTGGCTTCATGATAACCGAGGAGAGTAACATCTGTAGTAAATTATTAATAGAAAATACAGTAACTTTTGTGTATGAAAGTAAATTATTAATAGAAAATACATTATATGCTGTGTATGGAAGTAATTTATTAGAGAAAGATACAGTAGTTACTCTTATGTATGATAAACTGATGATACAATAACGAAGGTCAACGATTTTGGAATTATTCTAGTAGAGATGAAATATAGAATTCTTATAAAGAAGTATTTAATATGATAAAAAGTCATTGCAAAAACATACATGACGTAATGAGGTTTAAAAGTGAATTGATTGTCTGGTAGCGTCAGTGGCACAAAAAATGAAAGCTGAGGGCAAAATAAAAAATGAATATCTCTTTAATTGATAGGTGATAAAAAGGTAAGAAAAATATAGGAAAAAATTACTAAAAGATAATTAAATTGAATTATTTCTAATTGATTTCATGAATGACGATATAGTAGAAGAGATTTTTGAATGCATTATACATGAACTATTTCATGTCAGCATTAAAGTTAATAAGTACTTTGACCAAACACATTATTGATTCCAAAGAGTTACATCATTCAAGGGGAACAAAATTTTATTAAAGTACTTAATCAATAAAGATGTATATTTGTTTGTATCAATTTCTATTGACACATATTACACACACACACACACACAAACACACAACACACACACACACACATATATATATATATATATATATATATATATATATATATATATATATTATATATATATATATATATATATATATATATTCTGCATTAAACAGCATTACTTCTTCACAGGGGTTGGCACCAGAGGAAGATTGCAATAATTACTGCCCCATTCAACGTTATTTGCTGAATTGTGATTAACACCATGTACTGTAAAAGCTTCAGAGAAGGAAAATACACACACGTACATACTTACATACACGCATGGTATACATACATAAATTTGAGCATGTTTACATTTAAGAATATTTGCATATTATTTCATTAATCGTGAGGAAGATTAAAATTTCAATTCGATGTTCTGTCAGGGAACAGAGCAAGGCCTTGGTGCGTTACATTGGTCTGGCAAGTGTCAGGGTCACTTGTAAGATCGAAGAGATAAAACAGAAAGGTGATATCTTGGGAGTGGGATGAACGTGGGGCACCAGACATGCAAATTATTAGCTGATATCAGATATTGATTTAAAGGAGATTCGAGATATATGAAATAGAAGAATTTTTTTTTTTTCGCTGGAAGGTTAGAAACTCTCGAGGCAGTTTCTGAATTTCTTTATTAAAAAGGGCACTAATTTTCAGAATTTTGTTTTTGTCCATCTATCAAATAAAGTCTCGTCAGTCTCTTAGTCTTTTAATTTGTTTGTTATCCCGAAACTACCTTTCACAAATCAATTTTGTGATATTTTTTCTTTATTATTTCGATAGAACCATTCATATTCTCCTTCATTTGATTACATTTTTTTTCTTTTTTATTCCAGAAGTTCCATAAAACTTTCTACAGCTTCTTGTAAGAATTACAAATATCTTAATAGTCATCTGAACCATGAGCCATGTTGAGCATTTTTTTTTTTTACAGTATTGGATTTCAAAAACTACTCTTTTATTATATCATTAATGTTGTTTTCTTTTGTCTTTCCAGGTTGGTAACGAATAATCTGGTGAACATTATGAATCCAGGTGAGCTCAGATGCTGATGATTTTGACCTGTAGGGAAGAAGAGAGTTAGACATATGGGATAAAGGTTTATATATATACATACATACACACACACACACACACACACACACACACACACATATATATATATATATATATATATATATATATATACACACACATTATACACCACACACACACACACACACACACATATATATATATATATATATATATATATATATATATATATATATATATATATTATATATATGTACAAGAATATTGAAAGTTAATTAGCTAGTTTTCACCAATTATTTTTGGACTGAGTGCTCCAAACCGTTTTTGTCTTTTACTCTTTATATTTATCAGGAATAATAGTGCTTGAATGAAATATTTGAATACCAAGCTTTATTTCACAGAAGCTATGAAAGCATATATGCATTTTTGCACTTTATCATTACAACGCAGGCTAATAAAGTTTCATGGGAATCAAAGTAAATATTAATGACAAGCAAATTTTGGAAATTATTATAAAAGTATTCTTTGGTGAATCCACAAACTAATTAGTGATCTCATTATGATAAAACGCAGTGTATATCCACAAATATTCGGTTTTATGCTGCTTGCAACGTATTTAGTCTATTTGAGATAAAAGCTGATTTTCTCAACAACGGAAGTCTATATATAATTAACGCTACGATTTTCTAAACGACTGTGGTCTATTTCAATGAAACTCTACGATTTTTTGAACAATTGTTGTCTATTTATGATAAATTCTACGATTTTATGAGGCAATTGTTGTCTGTTTGTAATTAACGCTACGATTTTTTAGACAACTGAAGTCTGTTTCTAATAAACTCTACGATTTTTTAAACCACTATAGTCTATTTGTGATAAATTCTACGATTTTTTTAATTAACTGTAGTCTATGATAAATTCTACGATTTTTTTAAACAACTGCAGTCTATTTGCAATAAATGGTGCGATTTAAAAAGAGAGAGAAAAAAAGCTGTTGTACATCGTAATAAACGCTACTATTTTCCACCGTCTAGAATTATATTAGCCAGTCCATCTCATTACGGCCAATATGGTGTATTACATTGTACCTTGAATAATATATCCACAGTTATTATATGTTCTCAATCTTTATCATGAATGATACCATTACCTGTGTTACTGCATCTTCTACTACCACTGCACAAGAGAAGCCACTGCTACTCTCTACGACCCCTCTCTACGACCCCCCTCTACGACACCTTTCTACGACCACTACGTAACTACTTTTACTAGTGCTACTGCAGTGGCAACTTGTGTTACTTTATAGTTCCCGTTTACGAGCTATATAAAGGCTAAGGTAAGGCCGCCCTTGAGCCTTGTAATGTGATGTATTAGAAGGAAAAGGAGTCCTGGTCATAAAAGGGAGGGTCGGGATAACCAATTATTAAGTGTCTCTTTCCGAGGCTTATTTACTCGCGTATTTATGGTGTGATGTGTTTGGCATGTGTATTGCTTTTATTATTGCCACGCGTCTTCTTATTTATTCATATGTTCATATTTTTGTTTGTTTACTGCATTTCTTTTTCTTATTATTATCGTTTTTATTTCGAAAATAATTTCTTCTTTTCGCATGCTTTTAAATCGCTAACGGATTTCATCAAATTTGAGTTGATAAAACCGAAAACCATAATAATTCTCATCACATTTTTATCACAGAATTTGATCAAAACAAGTTCTTGGTTTTGTTATTAAACATATTTCTTATTCAAAATTTGTCTACTCTTTAACATACCATGTGGTTTAGTTATCATCCATTGATTCATACTGCTTATGGTATGTATGTGTACACTTGTATCATTTTATGAATGAATCAGATTTCATATGTTATTTTGAATGTTGGTTTAGCTCGTCGAGTTAGCTATGTGATTACCGATATATATATTATATATATATATATATATATATATATATATATATATATATATATATATATATATATATTATATATAATGTATATATATACAGTATATATATATATATATATATATATATATATATATATATATATATATATATATATATATGTATATATATAAATATATCATATTTCTTTATGAAGTAGGGTTTTCCCCGGTTGTGCTTGCCAAGGAGTTTTAGTATGTTCAGTTGTGCTTATATATACTGTATATATATATATATATATATATATATATATATATATATATATATATATATATATATAAATATATATATAAATACAGTATAAATATATATATATATATATATATATATATATATATATATATATAAATATATATATAAATACAGTATAAATATATATATATATATATATATATATATATATATATATATATATATATATATATATAAAATGCTTATACCGCGACAAGAGATCCTGTTATCAACATCGCCATTTTCTAAATCAAATAGGGATGGCATTACTAAAATCAAGAATGGAATCTCCCTCGCATTCACCCTCTGCATTCGCTCACGTAATGATTACGCAACGCAGGCGGACAAAAGCATATTTGTTTGGGCACCTTCTAAAACACTGGAAACTCCCTCGACATTCCAGCGAAGGGCGGAAGGGCTATTACAATTCAATGGGTATGAAAGGGCATCGTTTCCTCCTTTTCTCACTTGAAGTGAGGAGTGCCTGTAGGGAGAATAAAGACCCCTTCTCTCTCTCTCTCTCTCTCTCTCTCCTCTCTCTCTCTCTCTCTCTCTCTCTCTCTCTCTCTCGAACTACTCCTCCCATCAGCCCTTCCCAGTCTCTTGTTAATCTTTTCCTTACTCGCTATTGTTACCTTTAGTCTTTTCTGCTGAGTTTCATCAAGACTAAGTGGCATTGGAGGGGAAGGGCCACTTAGGAGATTTTGGAACACCCCCTGTTTCTCTCTCTCTCTCTCTCTCTCTCTCTCTCTCTCTCTCTCTCTCTCTCTCTCTCTCTCTCTCTCTCTCTCTCTCTCTCTGTATTCAAAAATTTTAAAGGAATAATAAATGTAGATTACAACAATCTATTCACGCTTAGCACAAATCAGTCCAGAGGTAACGGATACAAACTGGAATTGAAAAGATACAACACCACTCAATGTGGCAATTTCTTTACATACAAAATAGCAAATACTTGGAATAGACTTTAAGTGGTTGTAGTAAACAGTATAGTAAACAGTAATACGGTTAACGAGTTCAAGAATAAGTTAGACAAGACCATAGGAACTCTAAATGCTTAAACTAAATCGTTCACCGCGGATGGACTAAAAAGTCTTTGAGACATCCAAAATCCTTGTAACTCCGTGTAACACTCTCTCTCTCTCCTCTCTCTCTCTCTCTCTCTCTCTCTCTCTCTCTCTCTCTCTCTGCCCTGTAAGCTAGGGGACAAGTTAGTCAAGTTGTTGAATATCCTCCCAGGGTGGCCAAGATACGATACCACGGGTTATTTGTACCGCCTTAATAAAAGATGCTTTTATAACGTTATTCAGCTCATCATATCCAACCGAGAGAGTCAGATATGACATCATTTTATGGTTGAGATAATCACCTTACTTTGGAGAGATAGAACCAGTCTCCCTGTGATAGTTATCAGTAAGTAATTCGTATTTATTTATTGATAACTTCCGATGAAGTGTGAGTTCGCAATATCGTTATACTCTCTCTCTCTCTCCTCTCTCTCCTCTCTCTCTCTCTCTCTCTCTCTCTCTCTCTCTCTCTCTCTCTCTTAGTAGATTCTACTAACAATAGAAGGATCTTAAGATTGAATCCTTATTTTTGAAATATTAAACGAGGTTAAATCCTTTCATTATATTTGAACACAACTAAAGTAATCTGGTTCAATTTTAATGGGGGGTAGGTGGGAACAGGTTGCAATTTCTTCTGCACCTCTCTCTACATCTCTTTTGTGCTCCTTTCTATATCCCATTTGTCCTGATCATTGTATGTGACACCCGTCTCTCCTCCATCCTTCCTATAGGATAACCTTTTGTTCAGTAGGATCCTGGTTGCCAATTTTAAGCGCTTACGGCCAAAGAGCCCTTGTCTCTTGGAGTGGTTGATGCGGGCTTTCATGTCTCTTGCCTTGCTCACGCTGTGCACAAGACTGCATCTCCTGGCGTTGATATACAATCCCCCTCTTCGGGCGTAGGAGATGGTATGCCTTGAGGAACAACGTAAAATTATTTTATTTCGTTTGTTTGTTCGTGTGTATGTATGTTTGTCGAGTAAAAATTCTTATATCGTTCACATTTACAATTTTCTTCGGTAAGGTGGCTCTGATTTGTCCTTCAGTGTCCAGTTCATTATTATTATTATTATTATTATTATTATTATTAATAGTAGTAGTAGTAGTAGTAGTAGTAGTAGTAGTAGTAGTAGTAGTAGAGCTACAAACCCCAGTTGGAAAACAAGGATGCTACAAACCCGAGGGTTCCAACCGGGAAAATCGCCCAGTGAGGAAACGAAATAAAGCAATAATTAAACTATATATTAGAAATAATATATAAAAGAATATGAAATATTCTAACATCACAAACGTTAAAATAAATTATCACATATAAACTACGAAGAGACTTATATGAACCCGTTCAACATGAAAACATTCAATTATCTTCCAATTGACCAATAGGTTATCTCATGGAAATGTTAATGGTATCCGCAGCAAAATTTGATCTAGGGGGGAGGGTGAAGATGACGTGTTATGCATTCCAATGACACTTGAAAGTTTGGTATCTAAGTAGAGACACAGCAGCTGTGTCATCACACGATGTAATTTTACTTGAAGGAAGAATTTAACTTTTTATTCAGCGCCTATTACGTTTATTTATGCTTGCCATGAGATGTCCTTATAGTTTCAAGGTCAAAGTCACGCTTCTTGTTATATTCTTGTTGTTTTCGTTCCGTAGTTTGTTGGTGAGACATCGTTTAGTTCTTTATCATTTCACCTCCGCCAATGAAGTTGGAAGGAGGTTATGTTTTACCTCCTCTTTGTGTGTTTGTTTGTGAACAGCCTCCTGGCCACAATCTTAATAGTAGAGTAATGAAACTTGTACGAATTAACTATTATGTAAAAAGCTGGAAATGATCAAATTTTGGAAGATCAAGGTCAAAGGTCGAGCAAAATGTCCAATTCACGTAATCAGCCATAAGTTTGGACACCATTGTCACAGAGACTTGAAAATTGGTTCATATTTGAATGTATGAAAATCCACGCCAATTAATAAATGTTAAGGTCAAAGGTCTAGGTCGAGAAATAAGCTGCCGCGGCGGAGGTCTGCACTCTACTGGGGGCCCCTCTAGTTTACAAATGATATCGAGAATATTGAAGAAGAATCGTATGAATATTATTCATTTTGATACATTTTAATCTTTTTGGAAGTTACGTCATCACGGATAGGTTCAGTGCATCAGAAGTTCAATCTTGCTGCAAATGTTTTTATGTTGAAGAGGCTGACATGAGTCTCTCTTTATAGTGTGTATGTGACATATATTAACGTTGTTCCTGATCTTAAGATAATTTTATAATGTTTTTCAATACTTTTAATATAGTTTATTTATTTCTTACTTCCTTTCCTCACTGGGCTAGTTTACCCCCTTTTGGAGCCCTTGGGATTGTGGCCATTCTGCTAATCTAACTAGGGTTGTAGCTTAGATAATAATAATAATAATAATAATAATAATAATAATAATAATAATAATAATAATAATAATAATAATAATAATAATAATAATAGACTGAAAGCGTTCATCTACTAGCAAACCTATTTCCGTTCACCATCCAAAACGAGATAGATAATATCTATGAAAGCTCTTTCTGTTTCTCTCTCTCCCCACCCCTTGAGGTGGACCTCTTAAGTGCTTTGTTTATTTTAATTGTTTGAACCTGCAGGGGGAGCCGAAGGAGTCAGGTTTCATCATTTTTGGGGCACTGGCACTTCCGGGCACGCGCATATGCCAGCTTCAAGCGGCACATCCTGTATGAAGGCATTGTGTGTCTTTGTTGACTCAAAGAAGTGCCTCGGCGCCGGTTTGTTTACTAATCGGGCAGAGAGGGATATAGGTGGAGTTTAACCCCTCCCCCCCTGCTTTTCTGTTAACCCCGCCGTCTTTTCTTTTAATCCGCTCCTTTTCTTTTAACCCCGCCCCCCCCCCCTTTTCTTTTAACCCCGCCGTCTTTTCGTTTACTCCGCTCCTATTCTTTTAACCCCGCCCCCCTTTTCTTTTAACACCACCTCCCCATTTTTCTTTTAACCACGCCCCCTTTTCTTTTAACCCCACCCTCTTTTCATTTAACCCCACCCCCTTTTCTTTTAACCCCGCCCCACTCTTATTTTAACCCCGCCCACTTTTCTTTTAATCCGCCCTTTTTCTTTTAACCATGCCCCCTTTTCTTTTAACTGCGCCTCCCCTTTTTCTTTTAACTGCTCCTCCCCTTTTTCTTTTAACCCAGCCCTGTTCTCTTTCAACACCGCCCCACTTCTTTTAACCCTGCCCTCTTTTCTTTTAATCCACCCCTTTTCTTTTAACCCCGCCCCCTTTTCTTTTAACTCCGCCCCCCTTTTTCTTTTAACTCTATCCACCTTTTCTTTTAACTCCGCCCCCCCCCCTTTTTCTTTTAACCCTATCCCCCTTTTCTTTTAACCCCGCCCTCTTCTTTTAACCCCGCCCCTTTTCTTTTAACACTGCCTTCCCTTTTTGTTTTAACCCCGCCCCTTTTCTTTTAATCCCGCCCATTTTCTTTTAATCCCGCCCCCATTTTCTTTTAATCCCGCCCCCTTTTTCTTTTGACCGGCACCTTTTCTTTTAACCCCTCCCCCTTTTCTTTTAATCTCCCCCTTTTTCGTTTTTTTTTTTTTTTTTTTAATCTCCGTCATTTCCCTGAACTCAGAAATAGGGGAACTGTTCGTAGAAGTTAATGGGAAGACTATTCAAAAATTAAGTATAATTTGTATATATATATATATATATATATATATATATATATATATATATATATATAAACTGGCGTATTGTAGTCAAGAAAAGGGTGAGGGTTAGGAAGAGTTGAAACTGCCGGGTCGCATACACTAGTTTACTAGTATTTTTTTTATAGTGAACTATTATGATATGATAGAAGCTCCTTATTTTTTTACGATCACTCGTATTAATATTTATGCTTAAAAGCGCATCATTGTAGCGTTACTTATAATCGATAATTGTTTTAGTCACTGAAAGTACCTCGTTGTGTTACACATGAGATCCATTTGCTTTTAAGATTATTTATTGATTGAGCTAATTAGGATATATCCACTTGATAACTATATTCCCAAACTCGATTAACACAAACTTCTCAAAAAAATTTTATGTTTATTTTCATAGGGGTGAATTTAATTACTTATATGTATATTAGCTGAACTTTACCAATTTTTCTCAGAATTTAGGGGTCATATAAATCTTGTATTTATAATACAAGAAGTATTTCCTACTTCTAAAGTGTGTATGAAATTCTGTGTCATATGAAGGCATTTATTGTCTATATATTTATTTATTCAAATGGTTGATTTTTATTTTTATTTGTTCTTGTATGCATTCGAATCTATTTTTTATATATTGTTATTTTGATAATGCATGAATCTAACAATATTTATAGATGAATATATTAGAGATAGATACAACGAGGCTATAACAAGCAATAGCACACCTCAAAAATTGGTCATTTAATTATTTATTTAAAGGGATTTTTTTTTATTATTCTTTATTTTATTGTGCATGAATATACCAGTATAGCAGAGCAGTATCCATCGAGACCTTAAACAAGCAATCTCTCTCTCTCTCTCTCTCTCTCTCTCTCTCTCTCTCTCTCTCTCTCTCTCTCTCTATATATATATATATATATATATATATATATATATATACATACAGTATATATATATTGTTTATATATATATATATATATATATATATATATATATATATATATATATATATATATATATATATATATATATATATATACACACACGGGTAAGGTAGGGCAATCTAAAACGAACGAACAAACGAACGAATTGCACACCTCAAACGTTTTTATAAACACGTTGACTTTTTTTTCTATATTTCTTACCCATAGATACCATGAAACGTTGATTGCTTTTCACTTCAAAAAAAAGGTGTATGCAAGTTTTTTTTTTTTTTTTTTTTTTTTTTTTTTTTTTTTTTTTTTTTTTTTTTTTTTTTTTAATAGAGTTTTCCACCGACAAACTATCCAATATTCCCAGGCACAAGTGTCAGGTTGTATATGGCTTGATCGGTGGTATTCCTTGTTTTACTCCGGGGAATTCTACATTAAACGTTGTTATTGTAAAGATTGGAACATTTTCTAATCTACTCTGAACAAATGTGATTCTTTTATGTATGACTCAATCACTTACACACTAAAAGTTTTATTTTTATTATTATTATTATTGTTAGTGTTATTATCATTATTATTATTATTATTATTATTATTATTATTATTATTATTATTATTAGCCAAGCTACAACCCTAGTTGAAAAAGCAGGACGCTACAAGCCAAATGTTGCAACAGGGAATTATT
>NC_090730.1:6373364-6378637 GCF_036898095.1 Palaemon carinicauda | reverse complement strand
GAAGTCCTAGTCCAGGCGCAACCCATGGGTGATGTTCAAATTTATAAAGGTCAAAGGTCAAGGTCATATTGGTGCATTATATCAATGTCATATTAAGTATCAGTGGCAAATGAACAAAGATCACTTGAAGGTCAAAAGTCAAGGCAGGTCACTTGAAGGTCAAGGTCACGTGAAGGTCAAGGTCACGTGAAGGTCAAGGTCACCTGAAGGTCAAGGTCACGTGAAGGTCAAGTACATTTGAAGATCAAGGTCACTTGAAGCCAAGGTCATGTGAAGGTCAAGGTCACGTGAAGGTCAAGGTCACTTGAAGGTCACGTGAAGGTCAAGGTCATGTGAAGGTCGAAGTCACATCAATTCATGATTCTAGGACATATGGCGCTCTAGGTCACCTTGGCGGAGGTATGTCCTCTACGAGGACCATGTCCGCGTTCAGGACTTGCTCACTTGTTATTATTATTATTATTATTATTATTATTACTATTATTATTACTTGCTAACCTACAACCCTAGTTGGAAAAGCAGAATGCTATAAAGCCCGAGGGCTCCAACAGGGAAAATAGCCCAGTGAGGAAAGATAATAAGGAACTACAAGAAAAGTAACTAACAATTAATATAAAATATTTTAAGAACAGTTACAACATTAAATAAATATTTCATATATAAACTATAAAAAAAACTTTAACAAACAAGAGGAAGAGAAATAAGATAGAATAGTGTGCCCGGGGGTATCCTCAAGCAAGAGAACTCAACCCCAAGACAGTGAAAGACCATGGTACAGAGGTTATGGCCACTATCCAAGACCAGAAAACAATGGTCTGGTCCTTTTTTCTGTATATCAAATAAAGGATCCAAATTGACCTGATAAATTAAGGTACCTTGACCTGGCTAAGCTTCGTGACTGTACGTATCATCTATAGGAAACGAATTTACCCTTTCGACCATCTCTTATAGTGGCGTTATCTGTGCTGCATATTTATACCAGTAATATTGATTTATCTCTTGATATTTATACATTAGGAAATTACATTAAGATTGAATTAATTATTAACAAAGTAAGTAATGGTATTTCACGAATTTCTTATAGATTGCGTATTTTTGTACGAGTCAAATCTACACATTGGATGAAGTTAGATGTAAATGTGATATTCAGACATTGTTTTTTTTTTTTTTTTTTTTTTTTTTTTTAAAGTATTGTAATAAGACCCCGAGGACAATATTTTCGTATACCATTCACTAGGACCAAAACTATATAAGTGTTAAATAAATTGAAGTGTGGGGATGTTAGTGAATTAATTTCTCATATGCATCGAAGTTACACAGTGTGGTAAACGTGATAGCATCCTTCATTGGTCATTGACCTCCCAAATATCATGGGGCTTGTGTTTTGGAATTTCTTAACACGCCAAGATACAAGAATATAAGTGGCTTTGCCCAACTATGCCCATTTCACAAATTTCACCCCAAAAAGTAGTCTATTATTTAAAAGTTTTTGAGACTGACCACCTACCCTTCCAGTTCACATTATAAACCCCAGATGCACATTAAGCTCTGCTTCTGGCCAAATGCATATGGATGTAGATCTTGCGTAGGTGGTCCTGCGTGTATTTCGCTCTTAATTGCAGAGCATATCTTAGCAGAGGTTAGAAAGCATTTCTCCACGGTATACTTTTCCAAGCCAGGTACCGTTTAGTAAGCATACATTTAAATTCAGGATGCGGTATATCATATCTCGGATCATGGTTACCGTAAATAATTGTAGACTTGAAAGCGTGTAGTGCATTTCTACAGTCAATTCTTTTTTAGTGAGGCAGAATTGCACCGACTCGCAGGGGTGTCCTTTTAGTTCGGAAAAGTTTCCTGATCGCTGATTAGTTGAAGAAGATAATTCTAACCAATCAGATAGCAAGAAACTTTTTTGAGCTAAAAGGGCACCCCTGCGAGTCGGTGCAAATCTGCCTTGCTAAAAAAAAGTTGATTATAGTTTTGAATATTGAAGAACAAATTGTCAACTAATTTTAACAGGGTCTCGAAATTATAGTTACTTATATTCTCGAAAACTTGGATTGATCTATATTCATTTATGGTGTGCAAATGATTTTTTTTTTCTTCTAAAGATTTCAAGGTTTGCATTAATTTTTTTTTTTTTTCGTGTGGAAGGCAACTGGTTGTACAAATTCAAGCCTATCAAAGAACACAAATAATAAAGTCTTCTTCCAGAAAGCATTTTGTACCTTTTTTAGAATTAGGTTAAATGAATGGAAGAAAATAACTATAGTAAAAGACCTCGAGAGTTGGTTTGTTGATAGAAAGTAGGGCCAACTAGAAGCAATTTCAAATATTTATTCTTAAGTGCCTGCATTTCTTTGCCAAAAAAAAAAAAAAAAAAAAAAAAATAGACACTACAATTATCACTAAGAAACCATATTAATATTGAAATTCATCCATTATCTTTTTCATGCAACTGATAATTATTATTATTACTGTATTACTGGCTAAGCTACAGCCTCGGTTGGAAAAGCAAGATGCTATAAGTCCAAGGGCTCCCGCTGGAAAAATATAGCCTAGTAAGGAAAGAAATAAGGAAATATATAAACTACAAGAGAATTAATTATCAATTAAAATAAAATATTTTTAGAAAATTAGCAACATTGAAAAAGATATTTCATATGCAAACTATAAAAAGACTTGTCAGCCTGTCATTATTATGATTTTTATTATTATTATTATTATTATTATTTTTATTATTATTTTTATTACCATTATTATTATTATTATTGTTACTTGCTAAGATACAACCCTAGTTGGAAAATCAATATGCTATAATCCCGGTCTCCAATAGGGAAAATAGCCCAGTGAGGAAAGGAAATAAAGAAATAAACTACAAGAGAAATTTAAGAACAATAATGACATTAAAATAAAGCTTTCATAGACTGTAAAATCCTCAAAATAACGAGAGGAAGAGAAACAAAATAGAAAAGTGTGCTTGAGTGTAACCCTCAAGCGAGAGAACTCTAACCCAAGAGAGTGGAAGACCATGGTACAGAGTCTATGGCACTACCCACAGCTAGAGAACAATGGTTTGATCTGGGAGTGTTCTTCTCCTAGAAGAGCTGCTTATCATAGCTAGTCTCTCTTCTACCCTTACCAAGAGGGAAAGTAGCCACTAAACAACTACAGTGCAGTAGTTAACCCCTTGAGCGAAGAAGAATTATTTGGTAATGTCAGTGTTGTCAGGTGTATGATTAAAGAACAGACTGTGTAAAGAATAGGCCAGACTATTCTGTGTATGTGTTAGCAAAGATGAAATGAGCCGTAACCAGAGAGAGGGGAGTCGAATGTAATACTGTTTGACAAGTCAAAGGACCCAATAACTCCCTAGCGGTAGTATCTCAACGGGAGGCTGATGCCTTGGCCAATAATACTATAGTCCATTTCTTTTAGCGATGCAGATTTGCACCGAATTGCAGCGGTGCCCTTTTAGCTCGGAAAAGTTTCCTGGTCGCTGATTGGTTAGAATTATCTCGTCCAACCAATCAGCGATCAGGAACTTTTCCGAGCTAAAAGGGCACCGCTGCGAGTCGGTGCAAATCTGCATCGCTAAAAGAAATTGGACTATAAGTAAAACCACCGTCTCCGTTAAAAAAATTTGGAAAGTCTTTGGAATGGGAGAAAACTCAGGCAAATTTGTAGTTGGGTAAATTCGGACCGGGAAGAAAGACGTGTTGGAATTTCAATGGGAAACGTCACGAGGCTGGTCACTCTTGCCCAATTTGCTGCGAGAGACCCTTGGCAAAAGTGCGGTTGGCGAATGTTGCGGAAAACGAAATTCGAGACGGTTGGTTTAAAATACTTGCAAAATTAGGGAAAAGTAAAATTATAAATAAAAAGTGTTAAATCAGAAGAAGAAAATCAGGAAAAAGTGTATAAGCAGAAAAAAAAGTGTAAATTCAGAAAAAAATGTAATATTAGGAAAAAGTGTAGATTAAGAAAAGGGTAAAATTAGAAAAAAGTGTGTAATCAGAAGAAAGTGTAAAATCAGAAAAAAATGTAAAATCAAAAAAGTGTAAATACAGAAAAAAAAGTGTAAAATCAGAACAAATGTAAAATCAGAAATAGTGTAAAATCAGTAAAAATAAAATTAGGAAAATGTGTAAATTTAGAAAAACGCGTAGCATTATGAAAAAAAATGGTAAATTAGGTACAGTGTAAAGTTAAAGATAGTTTAAAACAAAAAATTGCTTTAAGCTTGAAGAAAAATTAAAATGAGATGAAAATATAAAATTATAAAAAAATGTAGTCAGAAAAAAAATAAAATTACAAGAAATGTAAAATTAGAAAAAGGGTAAAATTATAAAAAAATAAAATAAAAAAAAAATGTGTAAAATTAGAAAAAAATTGTAAAATTAGAAAAAAATGGTAGAACTTAAAAAAAAAAAAATAGAAAAAAGGGTCTGGCGAATGAAACTGAAGAATTTAAATAAGATAGTGTTCAAAACTATTCGATAAAGAAAAGGTAGTATTTCATTACCGCTAGAATTGCTGCAATTCTAGCGGTACCAAAATACCATGACAAATATATTTCAACGTTGTTACTGATCTAAACGTATTTTATATCTTTATTTATTACTTTTCATATATATTTTATTTATTTCCTTTCCTCACAAGGCTATTTTCTTGTTGGAGTCATGGGGCTTATTGCATCCTGCTTTTCCAACTAGGGTTATAGCTTTGCTAATAATAATAATAATAATAATAATAATAATAATAATAATAATAATAATAATTGTATCCTTAATTCCCCTCCTCACTGGGCTATTTTCCCTGTTGGAGCCCTTGACCATAGAGGATCCTGCTTCTTCAACTAGAGTTGTAGGTTAGGTAATAATAATAATAATAATAATAATAATAATAATTTGTATCCTTAATTCCCCTCCTCACTGGGCTATTTTCCCTGTTGGAGCCCTTGGGCATAGAGGGCTCCTGCTTCTCCAACTAGGGTTGTAGGTTAGGTAATAATAATAATAATAATAATGATAAAATCTTTCTATTGAAAATAATAATAATAATAATAATAATAATAATAATAATAATAATAATAATAATATGAACTATTCGGTACGTAGATAGTTGTGATTGTGCGAGGGATATTCTTGGTATTATGTAGCTAATGTCTATTGGTCTTCTTTAAGGCGCCGAGAGGAAGGAAAATCAAATGAAGGTGAGGGAGTGATTTGCGGGAGGGAGTTGGTGGAGGTGGAGAATGTTAATTGGGG